>NW_017306758.1:630023-648508 GCF_000935625.1 Nanorana parkeri | reverse complement strand
TTTTTTAATAATTTTGTATTTATTTTTTTTACTGTTGGGGGGGGCTACGGTGAAATCTCTGGGGTCTAAACAGATCCCTGACATTTCCCTTTTGAAATAGAAAAAGAAATTGAGGACATAAGTCCTCAATTTCTTTTTCTGCAGCCCCAGCACTCAATGCATGGGCAGCCTCAGTACAGAGGCTTCTCATTCATTCACAAACTAATGATAGTAAAAATATTTTACTATCATTAGTTTCTGAATGGGGAGGAGCCTCTGTAGTGAGTGCTAGTCCCCATTCATAAATTCTTGAATGAACAGGCTGTGATGTAAATCACAGCCTGTTCATTCATAACTGGGGACACATAGTACCATATGTCCCCAGTTATTTACAAACACCGGAGTGATCAGACGATCACTCCGGTGTTTGCTGTAAACTGAGGGATCGTTAAATATCAATGATATTTATCGATCCCCCGCTCGGCCATGCTACAGAGCCGCTGTCATCCAAAAACTGACAGGATGACAGCGGCTCCGATCACTATGCCGCTCGGCCATCCTGAATTGCGGGCAGCCGCCGCTTGACCCCCCCGCCGGTGATTTTTGTACGGATCCACGCTGCCACAGACCCTACAAGCGGGGGACAGCAGCGGGGATCCATGGAGTCTCTCATCCCTCCCTGGGTTGGCTCCAGGGAGGGCTGAGAGACTCCAGATGCCGGCGGCCGGCAGCAGCGGTGCCAGGGGGGGCGCCTGGTATTTTTGATGATAGCAGTCATCAGCGGCTTGTGAGCTATTCATTTGAAGGGGACTGACCGGGGGAACAGTTCTACTATAAGCTCATGGTCGCTTTAGTTTATAGTAGAACTGTAAATGCCAGGTCCGTACGGCATACTGAGCTGGCCAGCCAGAAGCACTTTTGTACCTCCGTATGCCGTACGTCCTTGGCAGCGAAAGGGTTAAGGGGACCCCCCAGGCACGGTATTTAAAAGGAATTTTTCATTTTTACTGTTTCCCTTTAAGTGATGTTAAAATCCCTGCTGCTTTAACCACCTGCTGTCCGGCCGTTGTAATTAAACGGCTGGACAGCGGCTTCTTGAGAGCGGGTGGGCGTCTTTAGACGTCCCGTCCCGCTCGTGCCCACTCGTGATCCTTACCTTTAATACTGTATACAATACTGCATAGATTGCTTCCATTAAGCATTACATGATGCGGGCTTGTTGGTCATTGTCTGACCTTTGCGGGCTTCTTTTTGATCCATGGGTTCGCATATATCTACATATAAATTCCATCATGTAGATATATATCCACTTCATAGCTATATATCCAATTTGTAACCTATCTAATTGATACCTCTCCAAAATACCTGTTTATTTATTAAGTTACCATTCTTGCATCTTTTCTGTAAACAAATGTATCTCATTGTGTGAACTTTCTGTATGGTGATCAAACAGTTTCCTATTTCAGTTTATTGTATTACAACGTACTCGCTACCATCTAGGGATGTCTCCTACGTTTAACTTATCTAAATATATGCAAATATATGCAATAGTTCAAAATGTTGCCTGTTGTACGGGCATGTGCAGTTTGTCCGTATTTATGATAACACATTAGAATTGCATGTTTGTACTTTCTTTAGAATGCATCCGACCGTGTGGGCATTCACATGCTGTTCCCATCTTCCCTATTTTCAGTGACTTTGAAGATTTTGCATAAACTCCTTTTCAATGACATTGGCTTAGTACAAATCTCCCTGACCATACTCAGGTGCCCTAATCACCGGCCTTGATGTATAAAACAGAGAGTCAGTGGAACACCCCCTATTGGCTCTGAGGAAGGAGGTGTGACCTCTGAAATGCGTAAACCACTTCACTACCAGGGAAGACGAACAGCCGGTGGATATGCACCTTTAGTTCTGACCCTTTTATGCCTGTTTTTATTCGTCCTTTGTGAGTACCTTTATACCACTTTTTAATTTGTTTATTAAAAGTTTTTATGCGATGGAGGCGCTCTCTGTATCTTGTCTTGCAGTGATTAAATACCACCAAAAGAAAGCTCCATCTGTCTCCAAAAAAATGGTATAAAATTAATTTCAGTACAGCGTTGCATGACGGAATAAATGTCAGTCAAAGTACTGCAGCGCTGAACACTGAAAAATGGCCTGGAAAGGAATGGGGTATAAACACCCCGGTCAGCAAGTGGTTAAAAACTGTATTTTTAAAAAGTTTTTTTTTTTCTTTTCATTGCTATATGTCCCCTAGAGCAGTACCCAAATCCCCATACCCTTTTTATGGCCAATAACTTGCATTTAAGCCTTCAAAAAGGGGACAATTGATTTTCCAAGTTCTGGTCCCATAGACTTGCATTGAGTCCAAGTTCGAATTCAAACTTTTTCCATGTTCTAAAGTTTGAATTCGAACCGAACTCCAGTCTGTTTGGCCCATCACTAGTTCTATGTATTGGAGAGTATGTTTTAGTCCTAAATAATTTTTATACACATTGGCTATTTATTGTCAAAAAATGGTCAGGGGAAGCTGGGCACTGACTTAAGCAAGCAAAACTCCCTCTGCTCTAGCAATGGCATGTCGCTCGGCATCCTTGCATTCAATACACTGTATTTACATTAAGACACACAGGACCTTAGGCTGCTGGACTGGAGGGGGAGGGAGGCTGCGGAGACTGGTCTAGTAGCCAGCTGCCTCTGAGGTTCTGGTGAGTATATATTTGTTATTGTTGTCCCTAGATGAAAACTAGCATTTAGCCCTTGCAGTGCAGGGGTAGCACCACTGAAAGGATTAAGATTATTTCTGCCTGGAGTTCTTCTTTAAAATTACATGCTTGTAAAATGCTGTTAGGATTTTTGTGGTGTTACAGAATGGTATACATTTTAAACAGACAGCACGACCAATAGCATACTCTGTCATCGCATATTTTGGATGTGCAACCGATTTTTTTTTTTACTTTTAGCTTGGTTTAAATACAGCAGCACCAGAATCATTACAAAATAAAGTTTTGTTTTTTTTGGTAGTTTTAGGCCTGAATTGAACTGTGAAAGTAGCAGCCACAACCAAACTAAAAGCTAAAGGAAAATTGTACTCTTACTTTTGATAGATTTTTATCTGTTTAAGTACAAACAAGGCAACATTAACTGAGTAAGTGAACAGAATGCACCTTATTACGAGGGAACGGTCTGAGCAAACAGAGTACATGACTGGTAGGGACAAGTCGAACAAAACAATCAGGAAATCATAGTCATTATCCCCAGAACAGCAAAAAAAAACATTCCTTCACCAATTTGCTAGGGTTCTTCCTCTCAAGTCCTGGGTGCTGACATAATAAGGGAACCTTTATGTCAGCACCCAGGACGTTGAGAGGAAGAACCCCAACTGCGGAACTTGCATAATAGTGCTGACAATAAGGGAACCTTTATGTCAGCACCCAGGACGTTGAGAGGAAGAACCCCAACTGCCGAACTTGCATGAACGGGTCCCCCACGCTGGATGTAAATGGGCAATCAGTCAGGAACTCCTGGCGTCACTCTCAATCTAGTGCGGAGAGTTAGGAGTTGTTGACATCATGGGCCCTTATTATGGAGGTAGTAAACCTATGTACAGTTAATGAGCAGAGAGGAGGTATTACTTCATACCCCACTAAGGTTCGGTTTAATGGCATACACAGTTCAGTAGTTAAGCAGAATTGATCCACCTCTGCTGTGAGCACAATGTTCTATGAAGTACGCACGGCAGAGCCCAGTATCAAATAACGCTATAGTCCACAATAGTGATAATGCAAGTGCTAGGTTAGACTTATAGACAGTATCAATTGCAGTATAGGTATCACTAGTTAGGTCATATATTCATTGCATAGAGAGAACATGCAGGCTTGCATATCATAGTAGGGTACTTGCGGTTCCCAGTGGGGAAAGGAGAAGTAGGTCCCGGGTATATGGGGAGTCCGTCCGGAGGTCAATAGATCCAGGCAGGGGTTGATGTAGGTTGGAGGCTTCAGGCCTCTGCAGGGTTGCCGGCGTTCGGGGGTAGCAGGTGTGAGATCCAGAATAAGGGAACACCGTGCTATACCCCCGAGCCGGTTTTCAAAGGATTTGCGGAAGTGCAGGTGGGAGGAGCCTAGCGTGTTCCGTGTTCCACCGTGGAACGCAGCGCTAGACGTCACTGTGCGGCGATTCATCACAGCTTGTGGGAGGCGCTCTCAATTTTGCCCTGCTAACATGAATAGGTTAAATCATGATCCATAGTACATATACAGCACACATGTCCCGTACACTGCAGTAATAGAGTTACAATTATCCCCTGCTAACATGAATAGGTTAAAATCATGATCCATAGTACATAATAGTACGTAACATGTAGTTGTACTACGGATCATTTAACCCATTCATGTTAGCAGTGCAGAATTGTAAATCTATTGCTACAGTGCATTCTATATGTACTATATATGTACAGTACATATAGAATGCACTGCAGCAGTAGATCACACAGAAAACTAAGCGCTCAAGGTGGGGGTCCTAATTTAGGTGGCCGGCGACTGCCTGGAGCGCCGCCCACCAGAGCAGCAGTGACGCGACGCTCGGCGCGACGTGGAAAGTAAAAAAAAAAGTGACAGCCTCTCCAGCCCTGCCGCCCGTACATGCTGCGGGTGGCAGAACGGTGGGGAAGGAGCGGCACTATCTTGGGGTGGGGGGGGCCCTCTTCTTCCTCTCTGCCCCCCCCAACAGGCGGTGTATCGGGGCATTTTGACAAGTACTTGTCAAAATGCCCTGTATCGGGCCCGATTCCGATGCTAGCATCAGTATCGGGACATCCCTAGTTGTTACACTTTAGACCGCGAACCGGTACTCTGTGGCCCGCAACCAGGTGACAAGTCTGTGTATGTCAGTGAGAGGTTGAAAAGGGCAGCTTTCTCTGGCTAGGAAGGAGTTAAGCCTTGCCACAACAGGTACACCTTCTCTCTCTATTAATTAGCCTGCACCTGAAGCACAAAAGGCAGACCATGCTATGCTCAAAGAAACCCTGGACCGGATGACTGTCCAAGGATCTCCTAACCCACAAGCAAGGGGGGTAAGCCAGATACACGCAAGCAGCTGTCTACAGAAAATGACCCCAGATGACGATGTGGAGACCTATCTGCTGGCGTTTGAACGGACAGCTGTCCGAGAAGGCTGGCCTCCAGAACAGTGGGCTGGAATTATTGCACCCTTTCTCCTGGGAGAAGCACAGAAAGACTATTTTGACCTGGAAGAGGAGGCTGCTGTGGACTATTCCAAACTGAAAGCAGAGATCCTGGCCTGGTTAGGGGTGACTGCAACAGTAAGGGCCCAGCGTTTCTACAACTGGAGGTTCAAGGAAGGAAAAGCTCCCAGATGTTTGACCTAATTCATCTGGCTCGGAAGTGTCTCAAACCAGAGACTCAAACTCCTGCACAGATCATAGAAACGCTTGTGCTTGACCGTTACGAGAGAGAGTTCCCAAATGGCCTCCGTGAGTGGGTCACTCAAGGAAACCCCCTGGACTGTGATAGTATGGTCGCACAAGTGGAACGATATCTGTCTGCCAAAGACTTGGACCGATCTTTCACTACGTCGAGTGGTAAGATCCAGAGACTAGGAAACCGGAAGAGTGGATTACATAGTTACATACTATTTGGGGTTGAATAAAGACATACGTCCATCAAGTCCAACCCATATAGGTCCACGCATCATCTCATTCTTAGGGATACTGGTATCCCTGGATATTACGGTCCCTCAAGAAATTGTCCAAACGTTTCTTGAACAAATCTACACTCATGGCTGAAATCACTGCTGATGGCAGTGAGTTCCAGACCTTAACCGCTCTTACTGTAAAGAACCCTCTTCGCCCATTGTGCTGGAATTTTTTCTCCACCAACTTTAGGTGGTGGCCTCTATTTTTCACATTGTATATCTTAATACTAAATTCCTTTTAGAATAGATTTATGCAGTGATCTCATGGCTGGAGTTACCTTCTCCTCCACTCTCTCCTCTCCCAACCACTCCGGAGATAATCTCCAGCACCCCGACCTCCTCCCTCCCGGAACTGAAAAAGTCATAGAGAGTGGAACATGATCCGACAGTCCACCAGGAAGGTAGGAGGCGCTTGAGATCATACCCAGCGTAGGCTGGTTGCCAAACGCCATATCTATCCGGGCGGAGGAACCGTGGGTATGAGAGATATGGGAGTACGCCTTGACCCCAGGGTGTTTCCACCTCCACACCTCCTCCAATCTGGCCGTCTCCGCCCAGGATAGTAATTCAATACCAGGTGGTCTAGCCGAGTTGGAGGAGTCTAGGGAGGGGATGAGGACATTGTTAAAATCTCCAGCAATTAAAATCGACAGAGGAAGCTACTGTGTACGTTTTTCTAAGACTACATAAAGAATCTGAACCTGGAAAGGCGGGGGTACATATACACTGACCACGGCCAACGTAGTAGCTTGGATGTCTAAAACCACCATTGCAAACCTCCCACCAGGATCTGTGACAGTGTGGAGGATGGTGCAGGGAAGAGATTTACTAATAAGCACAGAGGCACCCCGGGAGTACGTGGAATACGTAGCATGTACTGCACGCTGTATCCAGGGGCGTCCCAGAGCCAACACCTTGCTCCCATCTAGATGGGTTTCCTGCAATAGCACAATATGTGGTTTAAGTTGTTTCAGGTAATTACATACTAAGGACCGCTTAAACTTGTTATTCAACCCCCTAACGTTCCAGGATACCACCGTTATGTCATCCAAACCCATGGTGCCGTATGACACATGGAGACAGTGACACTTCCTGCTCAGGCTGCAGGTGGAATCTAGGACAACACACAATCCCCCAGGGCCCAAAAATATTCAAACAACCCCTCTTCCCAGAGAAACACGTTAATCAGAACAACAACATTGTCCCAGAGAAGTTTATCCCAGAACCCCAAAAAACAGTCTAGTGATGAATCCCCTTACACTAAAGGGCACATGCACTAAGGCATACGCCGGTATACCAAAAATCAAGGTCCCAAAAGTGGCACCAAAAAAGAAAAAAAACCTAGGGTCTGTCCACGCTGCAGTGGAGCTAACAGTTGTCGCTACACCATAAGGTAACATCGTTCAGGTATACGGATAACAGAGTATCCCCAGGACCAGCACATCATGCAGTAGACTATTGGTAAGGCAGAGTTACACATGCCCGGATATCCCAAGTTCCGGAGTCCATCTGTGGCATGCGCCATGGAATCGGTGATCATGCAGTCGTAGTCTATGAAGAAATGGGAAAGAAAGTCAGGCCCATCTTGTAGAACAACAGGAGAGCACTCCCAGGATCTGCCGCTACCATACCATGGTACTAGAGGCTAGGCATTAGGGTAGAATGGTCAGGAACAAAACAGTTGGGGAAGGCCTAGCCCATCCGAGAAACGAAGGTAACACATCTCCAGGGTAAGGGCACCCGCAATATGCTCACCCCAGGGTATCCAACCACTCTGCGGCTGACGTCGGGGTATAGAACATGCGGACGTTACCAGCATGAGGTACCCTAAGTCGGCTCGGATAAATCATACTGTACTGGATACCTTTTCCTCTTAAGCGGCGTCGTATATCCACAAAGGATCTCCTCCTCTTCTGAATCTCTGTCGAGAAGTCAGGAAAGAAACGGACCGAGGCATTCTCATGGCGAAAGTCAGGATGATTCCTGGCAGCTGCCAGAATCCGGTCCCGATCCCTATAGTTTAGGACACGTACCAGAAAAGGTCTCGGGGGGGCTCCCGGGTGCCGGACGACCAGTGGGGACTCTATGAGCCCTTTCCACCACAAAGGTGGGGGGCAGCTCCTCCAGGCCCAGCAGATTTTTAAAGAAGGCCTCTGCAAATGTATTAGGCTGTGTGCCCTCCGCCCCTTCAGGTAGGCCCACCACACGCACATTATTCCGCCTCATCCTATTTTCAGAATCGTCCACTTCGGCCGCCAGCATCTTTACTGTGTGTTGCAGGTCTTGTATGGATGTGGCATGATCCTGCACCGAATATTCCACCCCAGACACCCGCGTCTCAGCCTGTGAGAGTCTGATGTGTGATCAGCGTGCATTCCACCGCCAGATGATCTATTTTTGCAGTGAGGGCTATTTTGCAGCCCTCTATGGCTTCCAGGATAGTTTTTGTTTCAACCTTCACAGTACCTTGGGCAGATGCGGTGTCTGGAACATCCGAAGGGGCCACTGTAGGATTTGCGTAAGAAAATATGGACACCGGCACTCCAAAGTAGAATAACGTCTTTTATTGACGTTCCATGCAAAAATACACTATTGCAATGTTTCGGGGTCACACAGGATCCCCTTCATCAGGCAGAACAAGTTCCTCACTTGTTCTGCCTGATGAAGGGGATCCTGTGTGACCCCGAAACGTTGCAATAGTGTATTTTTGCATGGAACGTCAATAAAAGACGTTATTCTACTTTGGCGTGCCGGTGTCCATATTTTCTTACACTTTATTCAGACGGTGGCCATCCGTCGACTACTGATGCACCCAACCCATCATTACGGATTAAGCGGTAAGGAGTGCAATGCGTACACGGATTCTTACTGTAGGATTTGCGTCGCCTCCCTCCATTCCACAGGCCAAACCGGAGCACGTGCAGGCAACAGGAGATGGGGACAAGGTGGCGCCGGAGAAACATGGGGCCGCTCCCTTAGCCTTTTTCCCTCCTTTCGGAGTATCGGTGCGTTTACCGGACCTGGCGGTCATGTCACCCTGCAACGGACACCCACAGGAGCTCAGGTGAGTAAAATTAGGGCTGAACTGATAGGATGTTTCACTGATATCTTTAGTGCAGCGACGGAGCTCCTCCAGACACGTCCGCGCTGCTTCACATCCCGGCCACGCCCCCATTTGCAGAATCTTTATCTGGGATTCCTTCTCTGCTTGGCGAGCTTTGCTCTGAGCTTCTATTTATGCTTGGCGAGCTGCCATCTCTGCTTGAAGAGCTTTGCTTTGGGCTTCTGCCTCTGCTTGAAGAGTTTTGCTTTGAGCTTCCATTTCTGCTTCTTTCTTAGCAAGGGAGCTTTGCACTTTTCTTGATTCAGCATCGGCGCGGGCCTCTATTACCTTGTCGCTTAATGTAGAACTTCTGGAGCGAGAGGATCTAGAAGAACGTGCAGTGTGCTTGGTTGATGTTGATCTGTGAGATCTGGTCTCCTGCAGTTGAGCAATGCAGAGTTCTGCCTTATAATTAGCATTTTGCACTAAGAGATCCCTTTGTTGGTTCAGTGCATCAATCCTGGTCAGTTCTGCTGAAGAGTCCTCTCTATATTACAGTCCTGCAAGAAAGCTGTGTATTTTGCAGACAGTCGCTGGTAACGTTCATACGCAGCAGATAGGTGATCTATAGAGTCTCCCAATTCAGCTGGTTGATCATTAAAGTGTGACAAAACTGACATGCAGTGTGAAGTTCTGTCCCATAGGTCTGACAGATTGCTGGAGAACTCATCTCTAGTGTACTCATAGTTTTCTCTGAGTTTCTGTGTTGGTTTTATTGTACGTTTGGGTTGTACACTCCGTTCGACAATATCTGCAGAAACTGCTCCCTGTACGTCTGCGGGTTCAGAGGCATGATGAATCTGCATTGGTTCAGCCATAAAAGAGTGTTCAGAGCCTTTTCTAGACATTTTTCACGTTTTTGCAAAAAATGGTACTGCCTCTTTAAGAAGATGAACAGCAGCGTAGACAGGTGGGGTAACACAGTTCAATGTAGAGAAACCATTTTCAACATTCACATGAAGTGCAGTAAGCTTGTGCGACCATGTGCTTTCACAAGATGGCGGCTGGCACTGAGCTTGATTGCAGATTAGGCACACACATATACACAGCAGGCTGTAGGAATTCTATGCATCTTTTGACTATTCTGACTCCGATTGTTGTGCTAGTGACTTATCCCTTGTTGAGACCTCTATGCCTGGCCTGTATAAGCAGATTCAATCACTGAGGACATTCATTGTCAGATAGCTAAACTCACCAATACCGTTTCATCCACAAGGGTTGCTTTATTCTGAACATCAGGGTTACAGCAGAATGAATGGTTTCAGTATTATGCGGTCAAAAGATTATGCTTTTCCTAGCGTACTGTGCAGAATACATGTGTCCCTCTTACATGTGGCCTGATAGCTGTGGCCATGACACAGGAAGTACTGACCTCAGGAAGAAGGGTGGGGCATTACATGCAAAGGAAATGTGTCATAGATCAGGGAAGGAATACAGGAAAAACAGGTGCATTATCACAAAAGGCCACTAGATGGCAGCATATAACTTACTATAGAATGGCCATAGGAAAATGATTAAGGGACAACAAACTATATGATTCTTATCTAACATTAAACTGCTATGCCCCATTGGGGCAGCACAATCTGATCATCCCCAGAATTTGTAAATATTGTAAGCAGGTAGGACAAAATAGGTTGCAACTGTGGTATTGCAAGGCAATGCTATTATGTAATTTGGCAGCATTGTCATCCAGGACTTTCAGCCAAAGTAGCTGAGAGGTCCCACAAGGAAAGGAGTTTTACAGGGACGATATAGCTATTCAGTTCTTTCCAGGTTTTCTGTGTTGGTTATGTGTTTAGATGAAGCACTGAGATCTTGAGGAATGCTGAATTAAGTTTTACTTGCTTAGAACGTTGCATACATGTATACAGGAATACAGCATCAAACAGGAAACATATAGATCATAGATAAACATGCATATAGAAAAACTCGCATAAACTTGCTTTGCCCTACAGCACCATCTAGTGCTGAAAAGATATAGTTAAATCTCAATATGCTGTTGGATTTCCAACACCTCTTCTCAACCGCAAATGCGTTGCTGTATGATGTTTAGCTTCTCTCAAAGGAAACTGTGATGATCCTTTGGTAATGGCTTGGTGAGTGCATCCACAGTAATTTCTTCTGATGAGCAATATTGCATGTCGATAATAGCCTGCTCTTGAGTGTCCCTTAGCAAATGATACTTAATGTCAATGTGCTTGGTTCTAGGGTTGACCCTTTCGGATTGTGTCAGCTTTATATAGCCCTGGTTATCTTCAAAGATTGGGATGGGGTTTGACATGTCTATACTCATGTCCATTAAAAGCTGGCAAATCCATATTGTTTCTTGACAAGCATGTGCTGCTGCTATATATTCAGCTTCAGTTCAGGAAAGTGCAACAGTTGTTTGCTTTCAGCTAGACCAACTTATAGTTCCTTCCTGTATTGAAAGATGTAACCACTTGTGGATGTGCGGTCTGTGCAGTCTCCGGCCCAATCAGCATCCGCATATCCAACTAGTTTTGGATTTGACGTTGCTGGCAGTCGTAGTTTAATCCGAATTGTTCCTTTTAAGTATTGTATTATCCTCTTTACTGTGTTCCAGTCACGCTGACAAAAGTATTGGGACGCCTGCCTTTACATGCACATGAACTTTAATGGCATGCCAGTCTTAGCTCGTAGGGTTCAATATTGAGTTCGCCCAACCTTTGCCGCTATATGCTGGAGAACTCATCTCTAGTGTACTCATAGTTTTCTCTGAGTTTCTGTGTTGGTTTTATTGTACGTTTGGGTTGTACACTCCGTTCGACAATATCTGCAGAAACTGCTCCCTGTACGTCTGCGGGTTCAGAGGCATGATGAATCTGCATTGGTTCAGCCATAAAAGAGTGTTCAGAGCCTTTTCTAGACATTTTTCACGTTTTTGCAAAAAATGGTACTGCCTCTTTAAGAAGATGAACAGCAGCGTAGACAGGTGGGGTAACACAGTTCAATGTAGAGAAACCATTTTCAACATTCACATGAAGTGCAGTAAGCTTGTGCGACCATGTGCTTTCACAAGATGGCGGCTGGCACTGAGCTTGATTGCAGATTAGGCACACACATATACACAGCAGGCTGTAGGAATTCTATGCATCTTTTGACTATTCTGACTCCGATTGTTGTGCTAGTGACTTATCCCTTGTTGAGACCTCTATGCCTGGCCTGTATAAGCAGATTCAATCACTGAGGACATTCATTGTCAGATAGCTAAACTCACCAATACCGTTTCATCCACAAGGGTTGCTTTATTCTGAACATCAGGGTTACAGCAGAATGAATGGTTTCAGTATTATGCGGTCAAAAGATTATGCTTTTCCTAGCGTACTGTGCAGAATACATGTGTCCCTCTTACATGTGGCCTGATAGCTGTGGCCATGACACAGGAAGTACTGACCTCAGGAAGAAGGGTGGGGCATTACATGCAAAGGAAATGTGTCATAGATCAGGGAAGGAATACAGGAAAAACAGGTGCATTATCACAAAAGGCCACTAGATGGCAGCATATAACTTACTATAGAATGGCCATAGGAAAATGATTAAGGGACAACAAACTATATGATTCTTATCTAACATTAAACTGCTATGCCCCATTGGGGCAGCACAATCTGATCATCCCCAGAATTTGTAAATATTGTAAGCAGGTAGGACAAAATAGGTTGCAACTGTGGTATTGCAAGGCAATGCTATTATGTAATTTGGCAGCATTGTCATCCAGGACTTTCAGCCAAAGTAGCTGAGAGGTCCCACAAGGAAAGGAGTTTTACAGGGACGATATAGCTATTCAGTTCTTTCCAGGTTTTCTGTGTTGGTTATGTGTTTAGATGAAGCACTGAGATCTTGAGGAATGCTGAATTAAGTTTTACTTGCTTAGAACGTTGCATACATGTATACAGGAATACAGCATCAAACAGGAAACATATAGATCATAGATAAACATGCATATAGAAAAACTCGCATAAACTTGCTTTGCCCTACAGCACCATCTAGTGCTGAAAAGATATAGTTAAATCTCAATATGCTGTTGGATTTCCAACACCTCTTCTCAACCGCAAATGCGTTGCTGTATGATGTTTAGCTTCTCTCAAAGGAAACTGTGATGATCCTTTGGTAATGGCTTGGTGAGTGCATCCACAGTAATTTCTTCTGATGAGCAATATTGCATGTCGATAATAGCCTGCTCTTGAGTGTCCCTTAGCAAATGATACTTAATGTCAATGTGCTTGGTTCTAGGGTTGACCCTTTCGGATTGTGTCAGCTTTATATGGCCCTGGTTATCTTCAAAGATTGGGATGGGGTTTGACATGTCTATACTCATGTCCATTAAAAGCTGGCAAATCCATATTGTTTCTTGACAAGCATGTGCTGCTGCTATATATTCAGCTTCAGTTCAGGAAAGTGCAACAGTTGTTTGCTTTCAGCTAGACCAACTTATAGTTCCTTCCTGTATTGAAAGATGTAACCACTTGTGGATGTGCGGTCTGTGCAGTCTCCGGCCCAATCAGCATCCGCATATCCAACTAGTTTTGGATTTGACGTTGCTGGCAGTCGTAGTTTAATCCGAATTGTTCCTTTTAAGTATTGTATTATCCTCTTTACTGTGTTCCAGTCACGCTGACAAAAGTATTGGGACGCCTGCCTTTACATGCACATGAACTTTAATGGCATGCCAGTCTTAGCTCGTAGGGTTCAATATTGAGTTCGCCCAACCTTTGCCGCTATAACAGCTTCAACTATTCTGGGAAGGCTGTTCACAAGGTTTAGGAGTGTGTCTATGGGAATGCTTGACCATTCTTCCAGAGCATTTGTGAGGTCAGGTACTGATGGTGGACGAGAAGGCCTGGCTCGCAGTCTCCGCTCTAATTCATCCCAAAGGTGTTCTATCGGGTTGAAATCAGGACTTTGTGCAGGCCAGTCAAGTTTCTCCACCCCAAACTCGCTCATCCATGTATTTATGAACCTTGCTTTGTGCACTGGTGCACAGTCATGTTGGAACAGGAAGGAGCCATCCCCAAACTGTTCCCACAAAGTTGGGAGCATGAAATTGTCCAAAATGTCTTGGTATGCTGATGCCTTAAGAGTTCCCTTCACTGGAACTAGGGGGCCAAGCCCAACCCCTTTAAAACAACCCCACACCATAATCTCCCCTCCACCAAACTTTACACTTGGCACAATGCAGTCAGGCAAGTACTGTTCTTCTGGCAACTGCCAAACCCAGACAGGTCCCTCGGATTGCCAGACAGAGAAGCTTGATTCATCACTCCAGGGAACACGTCTCCACTTGTCTAGAGTCCAGTGGTGGCGTGCTTTACACCACTGCATCCAACGCTTTGCATTGCACTTGGTGATGTAAGGCTTGGATGCAGCTGCTCGGCCATGGAAACCCATTCCATGAAGCTCTCTATGCACTGTTGTTGTGCCAATCCGACGTTTGGAGGTCTGTAGCTATTGACTCTGCAGACAGTTGGCGACTTCTGTGCACTTCAGCATGCGCTGACCCCGCTCTGTCATTTTACGTGGCCTACAACTTCGTGGCTGAGTTGCTGTTCCCAGTTGCTTCCACTTTGTTATAATACTACTAACAGTTGACCGTGGAATATTTAGTTGCAAGGACATTTCACGGAACACACTGAATCCAATGATTTGGAGGGGTGTCCCAATACTTTAGGCAATACAGTGTATATTAGCTTTCCGATTGCTCTGTGGTACATGTCATTGTTGGATAGCAAATTTTCTGCTTCATTGCTCTTTTGGTAGCCTGGCTCCTTAGGTGTTTTTACTTCCTTTGCATCTTGCATGTGGAATTGTTCCAAAATATCTGCAATTTTCTGACTGGTTGAAATGATAGCTTCCATCTTCTTCTCTCTCTAAAGAACTAAGAAACATCAGTCACTATCTGGGAATTCAATTGATTTCAAAGTTTTGTTCTAGTTTCTTTCTTTTTTTTTTTAAATAAAAAATCAGCTTTATTGTACACAGAAATAATACAACGGTGTAGGAGGCAGTGTATCAACGACATAACAGCATCTGTAGTACATATCTGAGGTAGGTACAATCGACACATTGCATATAATGAGAACAGGAGAGGGCTACTCAGCCCAGTAGAGCAGATGTTACATGGCCATGATGACCTCGGGTATCACAGTTAAACAGTATTCAGGGGACAGCATACAGCATATTCAATACCATCGGAGATCAGGCATTAGGGTATTAGTACGGTGTGGGCCCAATATGGCCGCAGTAATAGGACAATCGGTATTAGGAAGCAAACTCAGATCAGGTATCGGTGTCTGTCATTTAGAAACATATATATCAAGGGTTTACTTATGCACGGTATCAATGAGGATATGCTGGGATGGGGCATGTGTATCAGGGTAAAGAGGAAAGGTAGATGTAGTAAGGCGAGGAAGGGAGAGCCAGAAGGAGGGGGAGTGGGGGGGGCTTAAGGAGCAGTAAGATCGTGGGTCCGGAGCGCAGCGTTCCAGTCCCCGCTCGGATTCAGGGAGGTGTTGTGGTCATGGCCTGGCGGTAAGTGTCTGTGTCCTGAAAAGAGGCCCAGGGTCTCCAAGTATCCCGAAAAGGTTCCTCAGTATTTTGGAGCGTAGATGTCAAGTTCTCCATCACATATATCTCATTGACCTTAGCGAACCACAGGCTTAGAGAGGGACAACTAGGCTGCTTCCACAGCAGTGGGACACACAGACTTGCGGCATTCAGGAGGTGCCTAGACAATGATTTTTTGTATTTCCCTATGGACATGTCATTTAGGTGTAGAAGACATGCTGCGGGGTTGTCCGTCAGGTCCACCATCACCAGGTCCTTCATGGTGGCAATCACCGCTCGCCAAAACGGGTGCAAGAGCGGGCAAGACCAGAAAGTATGTAGTAGCGTGCCCGGTGCGCTCTGACATCTCCAACTTACAGGTGGGACTCGAGGGTACATGACGTGAAGAGCTGTTGGGACTCGGTATCACCTGGATACGATTTTATATCCCAGCTCTTGGGTCTTGGATGCAATGGAGGAATGATGTGCCAAGTGTAGGATGCGGTCCTTTTGAGCCGGTGTGAAGGTGGTGTGTAAGTCGCTCTCCCATTTGGCCAGAAACGTTGGGTAGGAGTCTGGGGGGGGTATCAGCATGGAGTATAGGATGGATATCACATGACGGGTGGGTACCTCTTCCTTGCAAACCTTCTCAAATGTGGTAAGGGGTCTGGAAAGCTGTTGATGGTTGGGGATCGAGAGTAAGAAGTGTCGCAGTTGGAGGGAACTCCAGCGGTCTAATGGAGGGTCAGTGAGGTTGGCAATTTCCTCGCCCAGTAGCCACCGGCCAGAGGGGTGTAGGTCGTATACACTGAACCTGTTTGCTTCACGGAGGCGGCGGAAACGGGGGTCTTGGACGCCAGGCGGAAAGTCTGGGTCGCCAATCACTGGGGTCAGAGGCGAGGGGAAGGGGGAGATGTCCGTGGAGCGAAAAAGCGATCTGGATATCAAAAGTGGGGGCGCAATGGTAGGATGTGAGCGCACGGAGGGTGGCAGGGGCGCAGATAGCCATGGCATGCCGGCTAGGGCTGGGTTGGTATCCTCCTCTTCCATGGCCACCCACTGTTTGGTTGCCCGGTGGCAGCACCAGTCCCATACACGTGCGAGATGGGTCGCCCTGTGGTATTTGGCCACATCTGGGAGTCCAATACCTCCCCTATCTTTGGGTAGAGTAATAGTGCTGTATCGGATTCTGGGGGGGGCATAGGACCACAGGAAGGTCGTTAACATTTGGCGCAGGCGTCGAAAAAAGATCGGTGGAATGCGGATCGGGAGGGCCTGGAAGAGGTAAAGAATCCTAGGTAGGGTCGTCATTTTGATGGCATTGCAACAGCCAAACCATGAGAGTGACAGTGAATGCCAGGATAGGAGGTCCTGCCTGGTCTTCAGGAGTAGAGGGGCAAAGTTGAAATCATAGAGTCGTGCGGGGTCTGCTGTTATAGAGGTGCCGAGGTAAGTAAGGGCGTCCGTGTACCAGATGAAAGGAAAGGAGGAGCGCAGGTGTTCCACCTCTGCCTGGGGGAGGGATATATTAAGAGCAGCTGATTTGGAAAAGTTTATTTTAAAATTGGAGAGGGAGGCGTATCGGTCCAATTCTCGCATAAGGACGGGGAGGGCTGTGGAAGGGTCAGCGAGGCCACGGAGAGTAGGGAGGGAATGCACGTGGCAAAGGAAAGGCTCAAGGGTAAGGATTAATATGAGTGGGGAAAGGGGCATCCCTGTCTGGTGCCATTGGATATGGAGAAAAAGTCAGAGCGAACCTCATTCACACGGACGGCAGCCGACGGGGATGAGTAGAGTGCATAAATCCACCGCAACATGTTAGGACCCAGGCCGATGTGACGAAGGGTAGTCTGGAGAAAGCGCCATTCCACTCTGTCAAACGCCTTCTCCGCGTCAGTAGACAAGAGTATCATGGGTGACGAGGTGGAGCGGGCATGGTGTATTACATTTAGCACCCTGGTAGTGTTGTCCCTAGGTTCCCGCCCCGGGACGAAGCCCGCTTGATCCAAGTACACCAGGCCAGGGATGTGTGGGAGCAGTCTGTTGGCTAGAATTTTAGCAAAGATCTTCAGGTCCAAGTTGAGGAGAGCGATGGGGCGATAGCTACCACATTGGGAGGGATCTTTGCCTGGTTTGGGTATGACCGCTATGTGGGCACGGAGGGAATCACTGGGGAGAGAGGAGTCTGACAGGAGGGAGTTGTATGCAGCCAAAAAATGAGAGGAAAGAATATTGAAAAAAGTTTTATAATAAGGCAAGGTGTAGCCGTCAGGGCCAGGGGCTTTGCCGGATTTGGCCTGCTTGAGTGCCAAGTCATATTCCTCTGGGGAGATCGGGGTTTCCAGTTGGTCTCTTATCTCAGGTAATAGGGTGGGCATCCCCGATTCATTGAGATAGCGCGTCAAGGTTGCATTATCGGGGGGAGTAGGGGACGTACCAGGACCTGTCCTAATATTGTACAGCGAACTATAGAAGGTCTGGAATTCCCTGGCCATATCAGTTGATGAAGTCATTCTCGTTCCCGTGCTGGACACAATGTGGGGGATAAGTGTCGTCTGGCGGGGCCCTTGTAGAGCCGAAGCCAGGCACCTGCCTGGTTTGTTGGATAGTTCATATAAGGTACGGCGGCCTTTCAAGAGGCCCTGCCGTATGTTGGAGAGGAGGAGATCGTTTAGCTCCGCTCTGAGTGAGACCAGTTCCCTGAGATGAGTAGCCGCCAAGGACTTCTTGTGCGTGCTTTCAAGGGCGTGGAGTCTAGCGAAGAGCTGGGCCACTCTCACCCCCCTTTCCCTTTTCAAGCCGGCACCACGTCTGATCAGTACCCCTCTGACGACACATTTATGTGCTTCCCATATAACCGTGGGTTCTAAGGACGGGGAGCAATTCTCGGAGAAGTAGGAAAGGATTGCGGATTCCAGTTCGGAGCGAACTCCCGTAGAAACACCCCGCTCCCCTATCCCCCCCGAGCATCTCATCGCCCAGGACAAAGAGGGGCGGGAGAGCCAAGGGTCATCCATCTCCATCCCGTCTCGGCCGCAGGCAATCAGAGGCAGGAGAGTCACGCCAATACGCATGTAGTTGCAAATTAGGGGGGGCAGGGACAAGGGTATCGGATCGTGAGAGT
>NW_017306758.1:629707-630000 GCF_000935625.1 Nanorana parkeri | reverse complement strand
TTGAAGGACAACTATAGGCGTAGAGCCTAGGCAATAGCTAAATCTATACCCTCCGATCCGAAGATGGGAGGGTACCACCTAATGGGGGTATGTGGATGGGACGGAGCAAGTGAAAGGAACCTCGGAGAGGTGCCGTCACCTGTGCCGGACCATGTGAACCAAAATAAGTCATAGAACAGTAGCTAATAACTATATTACATAACAAACCAGAGAACAGAGAGCCCAAGGAGCAGCCAATTTCAGGAAATTCCAGGGAGCAGGGCCCCCTCCCCGCCCCCGCCCCCCACGTCACC
>NW_017306758.1:608055-629180 GCF_000935625.1 Nanorana parkeri | reverse complement strand
CCCACATAAGGGAGTCCAGACAGCTTGACCTGCAATAGAAAGCAGTAAGGCATCAATTATAATTGACAGTAATAGGACAGGACGGCGTCAGCCGTGGATAAGTTCAGGGGGGAGACGCAGGGCGACTGCGTGGCAACAAAGAAGGATACAGTGAGCTGGTTCGCGGGGGGAAGGAGGTCAGTTCCGTGGGATCATCCGGGAATTCCAGCCAGTTGGGGACGTCCACAGAGTCCACATCCAGAAAGCGGAAAAGGGCCGGGAGCTGGTCGGGGGAGTGTAGTTGGAAGGTAGACTCGTCTCGCCGTATGATTAAGTGGAACGGGTGGCCCCAGCGGTAGGTAGCAGAAGCAGAGTGGATGAGGTCCAGCACGGGGCGAACCATGCGTCGCATACGTAAAGTGTGGCGGGAGAGGTCAGGCAGGATGCGGACGGTAGCTCCATCAAAGTCGGAGGGGCCTTGTCGCCATGCTTGTCTGATGATCTCCTCCTTCACGGCAAAAAAGTGCACCCGGCATAAAACATCTCGGGGCGCCGAGGGCGTAGGAGGGCGCGCACTGTTGACCCTGTGGACCCGGTCAAGTTCTAAGGCTGCGTCGTGGGCTTTACCCAGCAGGGGTTTGAAAATGGCAACTACAGTATCTCTCAGATGTATGCCGGTCGTGGCCTCTGGAATACCACGCAGGCGTACGCTATTCCTACGATTCCGGTTCTCCGAGTCATCTAGGCGAAGGTGCATGGACATCTAGCGGGTATTGGTCAGATGTGTGTCCGCCTCCAGGGCCTCCACGCGGGCTGACAGCGAGGTGGTAGCGGATTCCACTGAAGTGACGCGCTCGTCCACTGCTTCAATGCGGTGGGTGAGGTCATGTAGCTCTTTCTTTAAGGCCGCCACGATAGAGGAAGCCATGTGGTCAAGGTCCCTTTTAGTGGGCGGCAGCGGTCCTGCAGGCCGCTTTCCCCCTGTGCATCCAGGCTCAGCACGTGTGTGGACAGTGAGGGGCTGGGCGGGGATTCTGGGCGTGCTGTGTCTCGCATCTGGCTCGAGAGCCCTGGGCATTCCGGGTCCCGGGGTTCTCCCTGGTCAGGGATCGGGGTAGCTGTGCCTCGTCCCGGTTTCCTACCTGACATGAGGAGGCCGGCCGCTGAGGAACGTGTGAGCGCCATCTTGGGTGCAGTTGAGGCTGCGGGGATCGGCGTCTGGCGTGTGAAGAAGTCGTAGAGGGAGGCAGATCTGGGATTCCCGTGAGTGCCGTGTGTCCTCTGCTCCTTGGGCATGGGTGAGATTAGAGCATAAAGTTCGTTAGGACGTCGGTCTGGGCTAAGGACGGCAGAGCTCTCCTGAAGTGTGTGCTTACGGCGCCATGTCCAAGCCACGCCCCCCTGTTCTAGTTTCTGAACTATTTGACTATTGGCCCCTTGTTCAAAACAGGTTATAATGTCATCAACATAAATTAGGATGTATGTCCATCTGCTTTGCTTCTTGTGAATCTCTCTTTCATGAGTATTTCATTCACTTTCTCATTCCACATTCTTGCAGATTGCTTGAGTCCATAGATGCTCTTGAGACGTTTCCATATGAGGTTCTGTCTTTGCTGTAACCCTGGTGGTTGGTCCATGTAGAGATCTTCCTTAATGTCTCTATTTAGAAAAGCGGTTTTAACGTCTAGGTGTTTCACTTGCATGCCCTTCCCGGCTGCGTTGCTAAGGAGTTTTCTGATGGAGTGTTTTACGATGGGAACAAATGATTCATCGCAGTCTTCTCCAAATTTCTGGGAGTATCCCTTGGCAACTAATCTGGCCTTGTATTTGTGGACATTTCCTTCTGCATCAAGCTTCACCTTAAAAGTCCATTGGCTTCCTATAGTACTGCGACCAGGGGGAAGCTACGTGAGTGTCCAGGTTTTATTTTCTCAAAGTGATTTTATTTCTTATGCTGCCTGTCGTGCCAAAATGGAATTTGAATGATCCATTGTGTGTTCCACCGCTTGTTCTGACTCCTATGCAGCTTCATTTTGCTCAGCTTTCTTTGCTGGTTCACTGAGCGAATTCACTTCACAACTTATCGGGATCATGGTTTCTGGTGATGGGCTCTCATCTAAAGAAACGCTGCGTCTCATTGGATAACTCACCAGAATACCTTCAATGGCTGTGTTATCCAATCTGGATTGCTTTTCCTTTGGAATATAGGAGTAAGCTTTACATACAAAAAACACTCTGATGTGCCCTAGACTAGGCTTCGATCCATGCCACATTTCAAATAGGGTTCTTTCAACAGCTTTGGATGGTAGTCTGTTCTGTAGGTAAGTTGCGGTCATGACTGCTTCTCCCCAGGACTTCATAGGTAGGTTGGCATCTGACAGCATGCACCCAGGCATTTCAACAAGAGTGTGATTTTTCAGTTCTGCTACACAATTTTATTCAGGAGTGTATGGTGTGGTGGTCTGGTTCTTCAGGTATAATTCCACTTCCTTACTAATGTATTCCCCTCCGTTCTCTGTGTTTAGAACTCCTGGTTTCCATTGGAATTTGTTGCCTGACATAGCTACAAACTCTTGAAGTTTTTCGGATGTTTCATTCGTGTGCTTCATCAGATAAGTTGTTGTGTACCTGGTGTACCATCAATGGAAGTCAGTAGTTATCTGTTCCCACCTGATATTATTATTATTATGCAGGATTTATATAGCGCCAACAGTTTGCGCAGCGCTTTGATGTGGGAGTATTCATTGGTCTGCACACAGTGCTGTGAACAGTCCTTTTTCATGTGACCAGTCTTGTTTGTACAGTGAAAACACATCCTGCTTCCTGTGTTTTACTTTGTGCCCCTTAAGGGCGTTCTCATTTTCTTCATTGTGCATATTTTCTGTCATATTCATTGATTCATTTTCTTTGGCATATTCTAGTTCCTGCTCAGGTCTGGTCTCCAGAGTGTTAATAAAAGCACTGTATGACTCTGGAAGGCTGCATACCAGTAATGCTACCATGTGGTTATGTTTAGTTTTCTCTCCAATTGCACTTAGCTGTTCTATGATTTCCAGCATGGCATTCACATGTTCACTTGAAAATAATTGTATAAGACCTGGTTCACACCTGGGCGTTTTACAGCGCTGATTGAAGCGCTGTAAAACGCTCAAACAGTGAAATCCCATAATGTGCTATGGGCATGGTTCCCACCTGGGTGTATTTCAGCACGCTGAAATACGCCCTACGCCTGAAATAGTACAGGAGCTTCTTTGGTGCGTATTTCAGCGCGTTTGCGGCCATAGACTTCAACGTAAACGCCCTTAAATGAATGTATGAACGCGTATGAATGCGCGTTCCTCACATGGCAACAGGCACACAGGCCACACGCTGGGGACTTCAGGCACACTTTTGGCCGACCTAGCAGCAGCAGCATCATGATGAAGGAATCTGCAGTGTGTGGCCTACTCGACACAGAAGGTTTCATACGCCTGGTGCAGGAAAACCCTTGCATCTATAATCTTCAAGATGCTGGATACAAGAACCGGCGAACCAGGCAGCGGGCATGGGCAGACATTGGACAGAAGTGTAGCCTGATTGGGATACTTTGAGTACCGATGTGAAAGAAGCAAAAGGTATGTGACATGTGTGCAGTGTTCATGTGTTACCATACATAAGGTTATTACAGGAAGTCCATGTTTGTTGGTTCATTATATATCTTCGTGTGTACATGTCTGCCAACTGTATGCTGTGTGTGACTTAGACATATACACAGCAATCGTATGCCGGAGGGTCATAAACCCTGACTTGGTGGGTATTCTGTGATTTGTGGTTTAATTTGTCCTAATGTTTCAGATTTGAGAAAAATAGTGGTTGACCTCATAACAAGTACATATAAATATTTATTGTAAAGTAGGGGTCTACACTACACCCATATGCAATGAGCATGAGCGCACAATCCAGATGCCATCAACAGCTAACAATGTGTGTGGTCATAACAATAAATGGGTATGCGCTGCATTCCAACTTGCAATAATTGTCAAAATGAAAAAAAGAAGGGACAGAAGTTAGTCATATCCAAATAAACTTTATTCTTAACCAAATACACTCATAATAAAAGATTCAAAACAGAGAATACTAGTTTTGTCTAATGGTGGCTCCTTGTGTGGTACCACGGCTGCCACTCCAATTTGTACTTTCCATGGAATGCACTAATGAATCCTCAAATAGGAATCCATCTCTCTGGCATACATAATTGTGTAGAGCACAAGCTGCCTTCACCGCAGAGATGGCATTCTCCACTTTAAGGTTAATTGAAGAGTGTAGAAATCACCATTTATTGGAAAGTATTCCAAATGCATACTCCACTCTGGTAAGTCTATAATTAAAGACCCTCTTCTCAAGACTCAGTCCATGGCTTGAGTAGGGCCTCATAAGATGCTCACCCAGAGCAAATGCCTCGTCTCCTACAAAGACAAAAGGCATAGCAGGATCACAGGTGCCAGGCAGCGTGGTGTTCCCCGGAAGGTCAAGCTCATTTTGACGCAGCGTTTGAATGAGCGAAAACCGCAGAGTCAGAGCTGCTTCCATAGGATCCAACATCAAAGTACAACCGGAAAAAAAATTTGTAATTGAAAAACCGACTGCCACTCCTCTTCGGTTTGATTACACGGATATGCTTTCCGTCTACAGCTCCCACACAATGAGGAAAATTGCAGGTTTTCCCAAAAATTAGAGCTATTTTCACCCACTCCTCCTTGTTGGGTTTGGACATCACAACATCATGAAGGACATCCCATATGGCATAGCATGTTTCTTTGATGATGTTGCTAGCTGTCGATTTGCCGATCATGAAGGTATAGTGCAGACTGACCAATGATTGTCCAGTTGCTAAATACCTAAGAGATGAAAAATCAAAGCAACATAAAATTAGTTCATTTTTAAATTTTGTTTAAACAGTCACTAGTCTAAAAAATAAGTGGAAGAGTTTAAATGATGCCTTCATCAGACACAGGCGCAAGCAGAGGGAACATCGCAGTGGAGCGGCTGCCTATGCGCCCTCAAGATATATACACAGCGAACAGCTTTCCTTTTTGATACCATGTGTGGAAATGCGTAGGTAAGTCACGTCAAGTACAATGTTTATGAGGGTCATGGATATTGTTTTACAAAACCATATAGAGAATAATATATTGCACATACTAATGTATTCTTTCCTAACGACAGCACCGACAGTAGCTGGGAGCCTACTCTGAGGCAGCAAGAGGACAAGGAGGACACTGGCACACAGGCGACTGAGCCCTGCCCCTCCACAGGAACACAAAGTCCGCCACCAAATCCCACACCACCACCAACACTGTCTTCCCAACCAGCCCTGGCACCTGTCCGCAGGCGAACCATTTGCAGGCCCCGTAGGCAGAGGACTGAAAGAGATGAGGATAGGCTAATAGATGTCCTTCAGGCCATGTCTCATCCCGTCCCCAAGCGGTCATGTGAGGCCTTTTTCCTGCTCAGCTTGGAGGACAAAATGAAAAAGGTGCCTAGTAGTCGACGGACAGAACTACGTGATGGTCTAACCAAATACGTTGACTCCTTCATTCCCCCTGATGGATCCTCAGAACAAGCTAGTGCCCTCTACCAGCCCCATCAATTCCACATCCACCTCAACATGCCACACCCATACACACACCATTCACAAGCCTACCCGCAAACACCCATACAGTATCAACAGCACCTAGAAACATGGCACCCACGCCCACATTCTCCGTATGTATACCCCTCCACCAGTCTGGCACATAGCACCACCTCCACCAGCCAAATGACAGTTGGTTTGACCAAGTTAAGGAGGAAAAACGCCTTGTCCGTTGGCTGCTGTTTTATATGCCATTGTTTACTGCACTTGTGGTCTAAGTTATCTAAATTATAATATTTTATTACTATCCAACTATGAGTTTGTGTGTCTGTTTTTTTTTACAGTTTTAAAAGGTTTTAGGTTTTTGTAAGGAGTTAAATATCAATGGTTGTGGTACACCATATGTAGGAGGATCACACATGCCATACCTCAGAGTGTAGTCTATATCATATAAGATATATTTCCACTTAAAAGCAATGTAGTACAGTTTGAATACATGACATATAACTCATTTGAACTTACCGCAAAGTGATGATCAGTCTTTCCACTGGTGCAATACTATCTCTTAAAAATGTGTCCTGACGTTCCAAATGGATGGACATTAACCCCAGTAGCTCATCAAAACTGTAAAACATAAAAGGTGAGGGTTAACCCTACTAGCAATTAAGCAATGAACTGGTGGTATCAAAGAGCATATGGGCCAGGTAATCAGAAAAAAAATACCAGCTTTGTGTTTAACATACATTTTGCTCACATATACATACATGAAAGACAGGCTGATTTGATGCTAGCTTTATTTTCTATCTTGCTTTCCCATCTGTTTCCCAATCAAATCTAGGATGCTACTATTATATGGGACACACCAACAATACGTATTGTACATGTACGCACCTGTTGATGGACATGCAAGTGTACTCAAAGAATTTATCCTCATGTCCACGAGTTTCATACATGGCCCAGAACTGCCCTTGTTGTTGTCGGTTCGCGATGACAGGATGGACCCAGAACCTTCGTCTGCTCAGTCTCCTTCTCCTCAAATGCATTATATGCACTGTAGCAACTATTGCTGCAATATGTCGCGGTTTGTACAGATCCATGTTAACACACTTCACACAACACACACTCCACTGTAACAAAGAAACAGGAAAAGGAAATGGTGCATCTAAGGAAGTCTTTTTCATTGGACGCCTCCATAGTCAATCCACAAACGCACGTACGACTCGCGTTTGCAAGTGAAAAAACAGCGCTAAAAACGCTAGGGGAATACGCGCATAGAACAACCGCCCAGGTGTGAACCCAGCCTAAATGTATATAGAATACCACAAAAAATGATAGGTGGGGCTTTTAAGGTGCTGAATGACCGAGTCAAAAAGGATCTTTATGCAATACCTTTTATGTCTTTATTCAACCTCAAATACTATGTTACTATGTTAGGTGATGGAACTCCGCTGCGGATCTCCTTTCAACAAGAGAAATTGGGAGTCACTTCACACGGTAGTTCAAAAATAGTTTTAAATAAGGAAGGGTCAAATGGTGGTACTTGAAATGTTCACTTCACAAACAAGCAGCAAAAGTCAATTGGTTGAATGAGCATGTAACAACCCTGATATTTGCAATGTTCACTTCACATCACAAGTGCATTTAACACACAAGATTGTATGGCTAGGATAAACGGTGGTGTTTTTACTGTTCACTTCACAAATGCATTTATCACAAAAGTTTGTATGGCAAGTATGAACAGGGATGTTTGCAATGTTAACGTTCACATCAACCAGCAAAGTCAATCAAGTCTCATAAGCAAGTAACAGCTGGGGTAATCAATACTTGCTGTTATGAGTACATTGGTTAGCAGGCAGAAGCAATCCTGGAGTCTGTATCCTGGCTGTAGTGGCTGATATAGCCGCAATGTGAGGATGAGAAGCACAAGAAGTCCCAGCAGGATCAGGAGGGTGTGCAGGCTCTGGAGGGTCCCACAGGGACAGCCTATCATACAGGATGGAGAGCAGGTTTGAAGGGAGCGTTGTCCAGCGTCTGCACTCATTGCAGGAACACCAGACAAGTGAACCCTTGCTGCCTAAGCTGAGGAGGGAGGAGCAGCGTGATGTGGACAGACCGGGGGCGGAGCTACCCTTCGTGTCCGAGACGCCGGAGAGGTAAGTATAGCAGATTTATTACACTTTACCTCATAAATTGTATAAAGTGTTTTTATTAGAACATGATTAAAATTGGTAATTAAAAAAAAAATAAAGAAATTGTAACAGTATCACATTCATATTCCGATTGTTTTTGATGCATTGGATTAAACCCCCAAATACCATCCCTCAATTTTACTCCAACAGACTAATAGAGTTGACCACATACTATCTGTCAAGATGTTGATTCTTCTCTTTGTTGGTAACTGGAGTGGTATAAGTTCTACGCATTTCACGCTTGATGTGCTTCTTTAGGAACTCAGTATAGGAGGAAATCTGAAATGGCTATAAACAAAAAATAAGTAACCATGCAAAAACAATAATCAGTAAAACAGTCATTGTAACATGGTTATTTTACATTGTAGTGGCACCTACCACACTAGGAAACAATCAGTGGGCATGTACGGGCAGAACATCAAACCATAGGTCTAACAAATGGGGGATAGACAGGCCCAACCAGATAGCGAGCAGCCCAAGCAGAACAAGCCTCTGAAGGATAGATAGTGAGAAATCCCTTGTACTTTAGGCTAAAAGGAAATAATTCCCAATATAAAGGCTGTATTCAAATTGTATCCCTGTCACATTCACATCCATACCATCTTATTTAACTCAAAACAACAGCAAAGATATCCACCATATGGGAAAAGGAATGAATCCCATAAAGTCATATCAAATGCAAAAGTCATAACAAACCTTCATCTATTCTCAATGTGATTTGGTTAGATGACAGGGATTAAATCCTACATGAATATATAGAAAAGGGGGGAGGGGACAAACTCACTTCCTTCAATGTGTACATATAACAAATGCAGGCTAAACACAGTCAGCCATCCCGGTGCCGTGTATCAAGGCAGCTCTCTGCCATAATTGACGCCCGACAGCCCGGGCGAGTGTTATAACAGCACTACTAACGCCATCATGTGAACCCATGTGAGTGAATAAGGAAGGTGAGGGGTGTGCCCCTCTCTAACCAGTTCTCAGCAGCTGTTAACACTAAGGGAATCACAAAACACAAGCCCCAACAACAGGAGTCCACATCTCAGTTAGCCAGTTTAAATGACTAACCCCCCTCAAAGATTTTTTTTTATTCTGACGGCAGCAGAACTGCCGGGTTCTCAGTGTAATGACTGATCAGTGTCCCTGGTTACCAGGTAATCAGGGACGCTGTTCCATCATTAGGATGAGAGCTAAGCAGAGCCGGCTTTTTTATATCACCACCGGCTCTGACAAGCTCTCATTGTAATGACAGCTGGTTCCGGCCGATAGAAAATAGTTGGGCGGAGCTAGCTGTCACTGCTAGCTCTGCTCAATCGTTTTGTATTTAATTTTTTCTACTTTTTTAACTGTTTTTCTATTCTGCTCGGGACCACATAGGCACCGAGCAGAATAGCCGAGCCAAATGCCGCTCAGCGGCATTCGGCTATTCACTCACTGCTGTTCAGCATCTATGAGAATAGGCCGAACTGCAGCGAGTAGCCTACCGGAGGTTCGGCTCAGCCGATCCAGATGTTGGATCGGCTGAGTCAAACTCCTTCTGCACTTCGGGTTCGCCGTACATGCTGAGCATGTTGGCCGACCCGAAGCCACCCGATGTACGGCTGATTTCAGTCGATATACGGCTGAAAACAGCCGTACAAGCCTGAAATGAATAGCCGAACAGCGTTCGGCTCACTTCGGATCGGTTTGTCACTTGGCTGCCTGCGGCAGCTTTGTGAATAGGCCCCTCGTATGTCAGGGTAAGAAATCAAAAGAAAGATAGAGAAAAAAAAAGGTAAAACATTTCACACACCAAATCACTAGGAAAGGCAGGGGAAGATGAAACCTTTTCCACACATCTTTCATCTAGAATGTAAGACACAAGAAAAAGATGACAAAAGGAAAATATTATTCCATTTTTGAACATGGCAATCAGAGAAAGGATTTGAAACTTAAAGCCTCATTTAATCCTGGGGGTTTTGTCGCTTGTAGTTTATAAATCCATTCGGTCACTTTCTGTATGACCCAGTGTTTTTTTTTGCTATAACCTTCGAGTTAAGCCTCTAATCATTTAACTCCTTCCCCCTGTACACATGTCTTATGTATAGCACATATAATACATGAGGCCTTTTTGCTTGGGTAGAAGTGTCATCACTCCCTCTCCTAAGCACCACCCTCCATTGTCCCTTTTGAAGAACAAGATATCAACTATTATTTGTAGTGACCTTTTACCAAATTAATTAACCCAAATAATACCTTTTACTGTTGTTGTTGTTATTATTATTAAAGCAGAACTCCAGGCAGATAAAATCTTAACCTGTTTAGTGGGGGCAACCCACACAATGCATGAATTAAGTGCTTGTTTTGTCTAGAGAGCTAAAATAACAGGTATACCCATCAATTATGAACCATTCAGACTCTTATGTTATAATACTATGATTATTGATTTTAGGTTAAGAAGAAATATAATAGCTTGAAACTAGGTAAGAAGAATAGTGGAAGAGCATCCATGAGGGTTTTTTTCAAATGTCAGCATGGTAAAATGTATTAACATTTTACCATGCTGTCTAGGGCATTGGTGCCGTAGAAAATGAATCTGTTGAAAACTAAAGTGTTTTTTTATTGTATTTCTATTTTGTCAGTTTCTACATGTTTTATACAGTGAGAAAGATTGTCATATACCATATTAAGTGTATCCACTAATGCACATTTTTCTGCTCTTTACATTTATTCTGCTGCTTCTTAGAACGTGGACATGGCTCCTTCTCTGAAAACTGCATATGCTCGTCGCTGGTGGATTGCTTGTACAGCAGTACTGGAAAATCTTTTCTTCTCAGCAGTTCTTTTTGGATGGGGCTCACTTCTCATCATGCTGCAACAAGAAGGATTTTATTCACACCTATGCACAGGTGACTAAAAAAAAATTCCATTGTACACAGGTTCACCAATGCATTAGCGGTCTTAGCAAGATCATAAAGGATACCCAGAACAAAAAAGAAAAAATATGTAAAAAATGCACTTTGCAAATACCAAATTGTTGTAGAGCAGGGGTGCCCATTAGGTCGATCATGATCTACCAGTCGATCGCAAAGCGAACACTGCTAGATTACTATCGGCTGCGTCCTGTCCCCCATGGTGCTTGTGAGGCTGCCGGCTGAATGTGTCAGATGCCACAGGCGGGAAGGGGCGGGACACCTCTCCCAATGTGCAACGTCGGCCACATTTGGCCACACGAGCACCGTGGGAGGACAGAACGCCGGCACGCGAGAGGAGACCTGAGAAGCTGCTGCAGTGGAGGTAAGAAAAGACAGACAGGAGAGAGACCGCAGAGACAGTGAGAGAACAGAGACAGTGAGAGAAAGTGAGAGAACAGAGACAGCAGAGAAAGTGAGAGAAGCGAGACAGCAGAGAAAGTGAGAGAAGAGAGACAGCAGAAAAAGTGAGAGAAGAGAGACAGCAGAGAAAGTGAGAGAAGAGAGACAGCAGAGAAAGTGAGAGAAGAGAGACCGCAGAGAAAGTAATAGAAGAGAGACAGCAGAGAAAGTGAGTGAAGAGAGACAGCAGAGAAAGTAAGAGAAGAGAGACAGCAGAGAAAGTGAGAGAAGAGAGACAGCAGAGAAAGTGAGAGAAGAGAGACAGCAGAGAAAGTTTTTACCTTTCTTTTTTGTTCATCTTTTTGTGTATCTCTGTGGTGCAGATCCTCCTTTTCCAGCCACTTCCTGTCCACATACACTCAGTCCAATGTCGGCTGCACATCATTGCTATGGACCAGGTTTCCAATAGTGACATCAGTGGACCATGCCTGTGCAATGTGTGTTGGCACAGCCCCTTGTGGTCTCCACCAGGGGTGCGAGTGAGGGTAACAGCGCAGGAGCACACATGGGAAACACTTGTCACTGACTAATCTGCAAATCAAATGTTACTACTTACATGTGATGAATGCTGCTCACAAATATATGTAAATAAGTGTCATAGACAGCATGTGAAAAATCAAGTTTTTGCACTCCCTGTGCAATTTTTCTCTACATCTGGGGATGTAGAACAGCTGCTGCTTTCATTCATACAGACATCAAACTTTACATGAAAAATGTTCTTCCTCAACCACTAGGACCAGAACCAAATGGCTTAGTGATTTTGATATGAAAAAGTTTAATTGAAAAAATCAAACATATGAAAAGTGAAACTTCATATTACATCTGCCTATTAAAAACCTTTGACAACGTTGTCCACAACCACTCACAGTCCCACTCATACAGACAGGCCCCACAAACCTGCTAAATAATGGAATATCATTGTTGCTGGATCTATCACTGACTCTGTGGAGGTAATGGAGGGTAATGAGGGGCAGCAGAAAGTCCACGGACACCAATCTCTGTCTTATTTAACCTAAAATGTAATTCCTTAGACAAATTGAAATTCCAGACTTAGTTGTACTGATCCCCTTCCTCCAGGTAGTCTCAGTTGGTCTCAGAGTGCAAGACTGACACTGGTGGATGACACTGGTGGATGATACTGGTGGATATTGCGGAGGACTTTTGGATGTCAGGGAATTGCACATGATTGTTATATAAACAGGGAAGTGGATACAAAATTGTGAGTAAGGCTGGGCACACACCTTACAATTAGGGATGCACCGATATATCGGCGCCGAAACATATAATGGCATAATGCCGAAAGAGCCATGTTTCGGCCGATACATCGGCGCATCCCTGCTTTCTTTTCTCCCCGCTGGCCGCTGTTCCAGCGGGGAGAAAAGAAAGTGACAGCCGGCCGAGCGCTGCAGGACGAGAGCGCTGTGAGCGGTAAAAAATTGAAAAAATAAAAAACATTTTCGGTATCGGTTTTGGTTTCGGCCTGACATTTTTTTTTCGGTTTCGTATCGGTTCTAAAATTTCCATTTCGGTGCACCTCTACTTACAACCATTGTTGTAAGGTAATTAAAAAACGTATGATCTGCCTATCTGGGACAGGCAGATCGTACTTGCGAAGATCGCAAGCCCGCCCCGCTGAGGGGCGGGCTTCCGATGACCGCAATGCTGAACGGGCAGTGTAGCTTTTATCTTGCGAACATGCCACAAACCAGCCGAACATTGTACGATGTTCGGCTGGTTTTCGAACATGTTCCTAAGATAAAAGTCGTGCGACCTTACAGTAGCAGAGGTCGCACGGCTCCCACACACCTTACAATAATCGTACGATCACGGGATTTCCCGCGATTATCGTACCATTATCGTAAGGTATGTGGGCACCTTGAGTACCGAGTTTGTATTCAATATAAAGGCTCCCCCACTACCAATAGCCAGTTTATTATTGCTTACAGCCCCCTCCTAATCAAAATGTATCAATCTACTGAATTTCCTGAACATTCAAATAGCTAGGAAATGTTTCCTCTCCTCTGCCCTATACCCTTAGCTTCTATTGCTAGAGATCTGAAGTTTAAACCCAGGTAAGAAAAATCTAAACTTTTTGTAGCTTAATTACCTCTGTCTAATTGCACCTAGCAGACTTCCTTGCCTGACAGCTCTGGCTCCCAGTAAGAGAAATTAACTCCTGACTGATTCCCGCCTTGATCCTCAGATCGCATACCAAATTAGGCACTTACTAAAGGTGGCCATACACTGTACAACCATCGCAAGACCTTAGTCTTGCGATGGTTGTAAAGTGATTAAAAAAACGTATGATCTGCCCATCTTGGACAGGCAGATCGTACTCTCGATCATCGCAAGCCCGCCCCCCTGAGGGGCGGGCTTCCAATGACCGCAATGCTGAACGGGCAGTGTGCGCACACCGGCCCGTTCGGCATTTGTCTCCCGAGCACCGTTCAAACCAGCTGAAAATCGTACGATTTTCGGCTGGTTTTCTAGCGTGCTCCGTAGACAAAAGACGTGCGACCGTACCGTAGAAACGCACTATAATAGGTGCCATGGCGCAGCTGTGCGGCTTTCACATTTTCTGCAGAAGACGTGTATCCAAACCTCTGTTATTAACCTTAGTGGTGAGACAAGTTGTTTTACATGCTGGTTTGTGAGTGTGCCATGATACCTTTCTACTGTTTTACTGTTCAAAGCCCATTTCGTTTGAACCTTACTGTATGGCTGGTGACGAATTGTTGAGTGCGTTTGTCATTTGTTTTGCTTGACCGATTTGGTGGTGACGCATGGGGGTTCTCGGCTGCCATTGGGATGTGCGGGATCCCTTGTGAGTCCCTGTGCCTTTAAGGAGGTTGGGCTCCCTCCTGACATACCTGCACCCAATTTGAAATCTTCTGCCCCCATGTGCTCCAAGATGGAGACTCTCATCGTTTAGAGTTAGGACCGCACTATAAGAGGTGCCTTGGCGCAGCTGTGCGGCTTTCACATTTTCTGCAGAAGACGTGTATCCAAACCTCTGTTATTAACCTTAGTGGTGAGACAAGTTGTTTTACATGCTGGTTTGTGAGTGTGCCATGATACCTTTCTACTGTTTTACCGTACAGTAGAAACGGTCGCACGTCTTCGTTCACACTGCTCGATTCTCGTACGATCGTGGGATTTCCCGCGATTCTCGTACGAGAATCGAGCAGTGTATGAGCACCTTAAGAGCTATTGCACACACAGCCAACTTATTCTGCCCTTAACCATGTTTGATGAGATGTGTAGAGGGAAAACATCCCCAGACTCTCCTAAGGTAAAATTTACAGTATATGTTACTATTCCCCAGCAGACGTCACACCATCATACACAACAAAGTGAGAAAATGAACTAGCTTTTAGGGGAGTAACTACAAATGACTGGGTCCCATAGCAAAATTGTGTTGGCCTCCCAGTGACCTACCGTGTTAAATAAGACACTGTCTTATTTTCGGGGAAACACGGTATCTGTGGCACAAGGCAGTATCAACTGTGATAACATGGTCATTGATCTTAACATACAGTGAGCAGTATTTACGAAGACGGGCAGACAGAATCTGGAGCTGTGCATAGTAACCAAAACATTTCTAGCTTTCATTTTCAACCTTTAACTGAACAAGCTAAAGATACAAGCTGAATAACCATTAACTATTGTGACATAAGGAGAGGGGACATCATTGAGGGGCGGTATGTTTCCCCTCGCTTTCTATCTTATGTCAGGAATAGCGGAACCCTGACCAGGGTTTTCGCTTTGACTTTGGGTCTGGATAGTCCAGCTCGGGCTTTGTGTCTCACCTGGATAGTTGATTGCTTGATGAGTGCTTGTCCAGGTGAGATAAAAGGGGAAGGCTGAGACATGGTTTTGCTCTGGCCTGGGACTCAGACAGCCTTCTGAGAGAGCTACATGTTGGATGTGTTCAGAGAGAAAAAGAACTTTGCTGCCTGGACAGTTTTTTTCCCTGGGAAGGTGATCCCCCATTCGAGCTATACCCCCACACTATGCTTAGCTGTCAGCATAGTCGGTACACTACTAGTGACTCTTGTTGTGGATATGAGTTATCAAGGAAGAGTTAGTAGAAAAGGGAATTCATTTTTAACATTAATTTCCAGCTCACCACCAGGTCCTCAGTAGCTCACTAGTCTTTTTCAGATCTCAGTGCCTTAGTTCTAAATCTGATTCCTTTGTAATGCCCCCCCTGATCCCCAAAGTCCCGAGGAGGGCTGACATTTCACTCTCAAGGGTGGACCCTTAGCTGGGTTGTGGGGCGCCGGGCCTGCCAGTCACTTTAAGTGCCTTTTTAAATGCTATATTGTAAAAAAAATCAAAACTGGGAGAGGGTATAATGCAGCGGTTCTCAACCTGGGGGTCGAATGACGATTTTCGATGGAGCAGAGTAAACCTTTCTCTACTTTCCACTGCTGCTGTCAATCAGCAGAGGGGGGCCTGCAGTTCTCTGCCCTGACAGCAGCAGAGGGCAGGTGCAATAGCTAGTTTGCTATTGGCTATTGCAAAGTGAAATAGCCAATAGGAATCTAGCCATGCATTCCTATGGTGTTTTTTCCCCCCCCCATTATTCTGACTGACTGCGGCCCGATGCCAGAAAAAAAAAACAGAGACAGGTTTACTCTGCTCCATCAAACAGTTACCTTTCCGGGAGAAAGTTTTTTTTTTTCTGACTGACAAGGTTAAAAGTAAACCTGCTACTCCGTGTGCACAGTGAGAGGGTATAGCAGTCCTCCCCTCTCACCTGTCACAGGAGTTCCAGCACAGTTCTGTGCTAGGACTCCTGTATTGGAGGTGACAGGGTCAATAAAGAGAACCTGTCACCTCCAATTGCTATTACACAGGGGCTTGTTAACTTTATTGCTATCACACAGAGCTAAGTGGGGGAAAAAATAGATACAGAAATTAAAAAAAAGAAATAATTGAAAAAAAAAAAAGTCGAATAATAAGAAACAAATATTATTAAAAAATAAGATAAAAAAATTATTAAAAATAAAAAAGTAAACGATAAAGATAAATAAAAATGTAAAAAGTAAAAAAATAAATAAAAATAAAAGTGATAAAGTAAAAAAATAAAATAAAAATAAGCAATACAAAAAATAAAACTAACTCTGCCACCCTGCCATCTGGTTGCCATTCTCAATTGCCATTCTTGCATTGCTGTATAATGATTATACAGCAATGCAGAATACCACCAACTATGCAGGACTACAAGTCCCAGCAATACATTATATTAGTAAGTAGGGATGTGCACCAGGGCCAATACTGGGCATTTTCACAAGTACCTGTACTCGTGAAAATGCCCCAATACTAAGTGCAGATAACAGCACTGGCGAAACTACCAGGGTTGCATCAGTTGCATTTGCGACCAGGCCCTGGTGTTCCGCCAGTTTGGGGGGGCTCAGAGAGGACCAGAACGCTGGCATTGATTTGCAATGTTTTCCGCTGCAGGAGATCGCACTGCGGCCGGGGGATGTGCCTGCGGTGCCGTTGACTTTAATGCAACGACACGCCTCCTCCCGCCCCAGAATGCAGTGAACTGGTGTGAACTAGCCCTGAAAATCATAACATACATAGAGGGGAACTAATCAAAACTGGAGCTGACAGAATCTGGAGAAGTTGCCTATGGCAACCAATCAGCAGCCACCTTTTATTTTCAAACCTTAACTGAACAAACTGATGAGAGAAGCTGATTGCTTGCCATAGGCACCTGCTCCAGATAATTCTGCTTCTGTTTTGATAAATTCCCCTCATACTGTTTATTAATACATTAAAAAAAATAGGTGTCAATTTTTTTTTGGTGGTGGGGGGGCACTTAATAGTTTCTTGCATCGGGGCCCTGAGGTTTATAGTTACGCCTCTGTTCCTAACAAATATCCTCAGGCCCGTCTTTAATACTGATCGGACACTGGGCAAACATTTTCTTGGGCCCCGCCAGGAATTTCTCTCACCTCACCAACACCCAGAAAAAAAAACCAGCACACATAGATCATAGACTTCTCTCAAAAAAACTTTGACTGCAGGATTTCAAACCGATTGCAAGCTCAGCCGTTTATATTAGGGATGCACCGATATATCGGCCGTAAATGCCACTTTTGGCATAATGCCGAAAGTGCCATTTCCAATACCAGGGGTATGTGGGGTCTCACCACATAGCTTCCCCTACCCCAGCGTCAGGCATTTCTTCAACCTTGGGCACCAGCTGCTTGGTACTCCTGTGATCAGAGGCGGCTCTAGAGTTTGCGAGGCCTTAGGCGAAACCTAAACATGAGGCCCCACTCAGACCTGTGGGGTCTCACCAGGTCTCTGTGGAGTTTAACCAGGCTGGTGAGACCCCCAAGAGTCCTGGTGAGACCTCACAGAGCCCTGAATAAACCAGGGCTCTGTAGGCTCTCACCAGGGCTCTGTGGGGTCTCACCAGCCTGGTGAGACCCCTCAGTGCCCTGGTGAGACCCCCAAAGAGCCCTCGTTAAACTAGGGCTCTGTGGGGTCTCACCAGTCCTGGTGAAACCCCACAGAGCCCTGGTAAGACCATACAAAGCCTTGGTATAACCAGGGCTCTGTGGGGTCTCACCAGGGCTCTGTGGGGACTGGTTAGACACCACAGAGCCTGGTAAAACCCCACAGAGCCCTGGTTAAACCAGGGCTCTCTAGGGTCTCACCAGGGCTCTGTAGGGTCTAACCAGCTTGGTTAGACCACACAGAGCCCTGGTGAGATCCCAAAGAGCCCTGGTGAGATCCCAAAGAGCCCTGGTTAAACTAGGGCTCTATAGGGTCTCACCAGGGCTTTGTAGGGTCCCAACAGGGCTCTGTGGGGTTTAACTAGGGCTGGTGAGACCCTACAGAGCCCTGGTTAGACCCCACAGAGGCCTGGTTAAACCAGGGCTCTGTAGGGTCTCACCAGCACCAGGGTTCTGTAGCGTCTCACCAGGGCTATGTGGGGTCTCACCAACCTGGGTAGACCCCTCAGAGCCCTAGTGAGACCCCACAGAGCCCTGGTTAAACTAGGGCTCTGTGGGGTCTCACCAGTCCTGGTAAACCCCACAGAGCCCTGGTGAGAACATACAAAGCCCTGGTTTAACCAGGGCTCTGTGAGGGCTCACCAGGGCTCTGTGGGGACTGGTTAGACCACACAAAGCCTGGTAAAACCCCACAGAGCCTTTGTTAAGCCAGGGCTCTGTAGGGTCTCACCAGGGCTCTGTAGGGTCTCACCAGGGCTCTGTAGGGTCTAACCAGCTTGGTCTAACCAGCTTGGTTAGACCCCACAGGGCCCTGGTGAGAGCCCAAAGAGCCCTGGTGAAATCCCAAAGAGCCCTTCAGAGCTCTATAGGGTCTCATCAGGACTTTGTAGGGTCCCAACAGGGCTCTGTGGGGTTTAACCAGGGCTGGTGAGACCCCACAGAGCCCTGGTGAGACCCCGCAGAGGCCTGGCTAAACCAGGGCTCTGTGGGGGCCTCACCAGGGTAGCAGGCCTGTGGGGGTCTCACCAGGGCACTGTGGGGTCTAACCAGCCTTGTTAGACACCACAGAGCCCTAGTGAGACCCCACAGGCACCTGGTTAAACCAGCGCTCTCCACAGCGCTCTCCTCAGGGTTATAAAACATCACATTGGATGGGGGGTTTGGGACGTACCAACTGTTCCGTACGAGTCGTACGGAACAGTTGGTACGTCCCAACCCCTCCATCTAATGTGATGTTTTGGTACCTTCCTGCCCACATGCAGGAAGTTTTTTTTTTCCTGTGCTGATTCTACGGTACGACCGCGGCGGTACGGACACCTTGCCGATCCCTGCGCTACGTGGGCGGGGGAGGAGCTACACCTTAAGGATGCGATCGTGCATATCGTGCAGTATCATAACAGTCCTATCTTACCCTACTGTACACTAAAGAAAAAACCATAAGTAGATGAATATCTTATACACTACTAGTACATTTCTCTATATGTATCTATTATGATGTTTGGGAATATTAGCACATATAGTGAGCGTTTAATGATGCAGTCCACACGTTATATGTTCTTTTTAAAAGCCGGTTAGCCCACTTTTATTTCAACGAAAGTTCACACATCCACATCAGATATCCTCGCAGGGGTTGTTCAGCATAACATCCATGCACTGCTTCAAAGTAAGTTTAGCCTCCTGGCTTCCACTTTTAACATTAATCATTCTTTTTTTTTTCCACTTGAATTTTTGAGTATAAAGAAAGACATACATATGCAGTACAATATAATCTGCAAGATTCAATATAACAAATCAAAATACAGAAGACATGGTACTAACAAGGGGGAAGAAAAAGATAGGGGGAATAGCTGTTCAATACATAATGCTGCAAAATACTGAGAAAGAAATGTAGGCATCTGCCTTATAATGAGAGATTTATACAAGCTGGTTAACCCTCCGGTTAGTCAAGAAATGTTGTTATATGTGCCTCAATAGGCTATGTGTGCAACAGGAGACAGTAGCTCCCAGTATGGGAGAGAAAAGAGGAGAGACAAACACGAAATAGATGGGGTGTACAGAAAGATAAAAGGAAGAGAAGACGAGTACTGGAAAGATCAGATTCCTACATAGTAGGAGTACAGAGAATTCAGAAAGAAGCTAGAGAACGAGGTAATAGAGGGGGAGGACATCGGACTCGTCCTGCCAGACGTACTCCCGTCATCCACATCATCATTACAAAAATGACTCCAGAATACCACCAGCTACAGAGGAGTACAACAAATCCCAGCAATACATTATACATACAGTGTACAATGTATTGCTGGGATTCGTATCCCTCTATAGCTGATGGTATATTGCTCTGTATAATATACAGCACAATGTACCATCAGCTATAGAGGAATACAAATCCCACTATCTCAGCAATACATTATAGAGCACCATGTGAGGGAAAGTGCATTTAGGCTTACCTGAACAGTCTTCCAGCAACTTGCCTCTGAGATTGGGCCTGTCTGTCGGCAGCTGTCATCCCCCACGCCTGCTCCTTCTTACTTCTTTTTCTCCCCGCGTCCCTGTGCCAATCGAGGATGTCGGCGGGCGGTGAGCATGATGCGGGGAGGAGGTGTGGCTCGTGGAGCGTGGATGTGGGCAGGCCGGTCTGGCAGTGGCGAGCATGAGGCGGGGGAGGAGGTACAGCACGCGGCGTGTGGAGCCGTGAACAGGGCCAACTAATCGAAAGCCGATCAATTGATGATTGAAAATGTTGACAACTTTTTCAATCATCAATTATAATCGACTTAGTAGATTAGTTGTTGCAGCTCTACATTCATCCCTGATTTCTGGGGACAATCCTCGGATTGAGGAGACCATCCCCTGACAAATTATGTCCCCGGGAACATAAAATATATATATATATTTTAATACTCACCTGATCCCTGGACCTACCAACAAGCGCAGCCTCCCATCTCCCACGCTGTCAGCTGCATACAGCGTGTGCTGGTTACTACTTAAACCGTATACGCTATTAGCATAGCAAGGAAGCCGGCTGTGCATTTTGCATAGCTCCCGCTACGCTAAAAGTGTATCTTCTCAGAAGCTGCACACAGCGCACGCCAGTTTAAGTAGTAACCAGCACATGCTGTATGCAGCTTCTGACAGCGTGGGAGAGGGGATGCTGCACTTGTTGGCGGATCCAGGGATCAGGTGAGTATTTCCTTGGGATTAGATTAGATTGCACTCTCCCTCTGGGGTTAGTTTTTAACCCTTTGAGTGCTAAAGCACAGATGCAACGCTATTTCAGCCAAAAAGTGCCATTTTCGGCCCATCCATAATACTGGCATAAAATGAGTGAAATCATTATGACTAAAGATTACTTATTTAAAAATGTCCCCGGATTTTATTTAAAAAATGTGGTCACCTTATCCTGGTGGTCAGTGGGGGCTCCCTGGGCCCTGGTTGGTACTGGGGGCTCTCCTGTGGATGCAGGGATCAGGTGGATATTTTTTAAAAAAAAAGGGTTTATTTTATGTTCCCGGGG
>NW_017306758.1:547782-608003 GCF_000935625.1 Nanorana parkeri | reverse complement strand
TGCCTGATTAGAGGGCCGCGTCTGCCTGATCCAGCCAGCCTGGATCACCTCGGTATGCAATCCGGACTGGCTGGATCAGGCAGACGGGGCCCTCTAATCAGGCACTGTAGAGGGCCGCCTGCTGGGGCCTCCCGAAGACCCCCTTGAGGAGCGAGTGGCCGCCGAATCCGAGAGCCGCATCTGATGCGGGCGGGCTGGCCAGGTGCAGGTGGCAGGGAGGCGGCGGAGGGAGGCACTGCACCCGGGGAGGGCAAGGTACAACACAGGGACTTTGGGCAATGCCCGACTGTCCGAATGGTCAGTCCGCCCCAGTCGGGCACCGTAGAGTCAACTTTGTGAAGAAGTACTGGAGTCCTATACCAATGAGAGAGGATATTAAAGTTAGTTTCCTGGGTTCTACTACTCACAAACTCTTGTGTGTCCCTAAACAAACTGCTTCCCATGTGTCCTCAGAAGTTTCCAGATCTAGCTCCTCCTCCCAAACTACTCTCAGAGTCTCAGTGCAAGCGGGTTTAACAGAGCGCAGCAAGGCATAAAGCCAAGATATGAGGTGACGAGAAGGTAGGGTTGCCACTTGTCCAGGATTCACCAGGACAGTCCGGGTTTTGAGTGCTGTGTCTGGGTTTCATGGCAGCTGAAACCCAGACACATGATGTCAGGCAGACAGGGGCATCCAAAATTATGATGGGGCTACTGGCCCCCCACTGAAAATAGTCTCTACTGTGATATTTACATATGAATGGGTGGCGCTATTTTCATATGAATAAGCCATGACTCCCCCAAAAAATTCTGTGAGTCGCAAGAGTGTTCGGGTTTCGATAAAAGAAAACGTGGCAACCCTGCGAGAGGGGCCTTTACCAGAGCATGCTCTCTCAAAAGGAGTCCTATCATTAGCAAAGCTACAGGGGACCTGTCCTGACTTGGAGAAAGGAGCCAGATCCTCCTTACTGAGGAGACAATTATGTCTAAAAAAGGAATGGGCAGTCAAGGACATGAAGAGGACCATTTAGTGAGAAAGTCAGTTATGGATCCTGGAGGAAAATCCGGGTTACCGGTCAGGGGGGTTAAAAGACAGTCAGGCGTCGTTGGAGTGCCGGGCGCCTTAGGATGGTACATATCCCTATCAAAGGATAAGCATTCAGACAAGCCAGCCTGTGTCTGTGTGGAAGCCAGGTGAGTGCTGTCAAGGGAGGGGTGGAGTCCCAGCGCAGCTCCAGGTCTACCCAGAGTTTGGAATGTGCGTTAATGTGCCAGTCAATAATCCGGCACAGTTGGGAGGCCAAATAGTATAGCTGTATGTCCGGAACATCAAGGCCGCCATACTGTTTAGAGGTTTTCAATAAGGACCATGCTAGTCCATGCTAGACCATGCTTATCCTTCCATATGAAGCTTCTAAAGTCAGCTGTAATATTTTTCAAATAAGATCTGCTCAGCGTGATGGGGATTTCCTGGAACAGGTACAACAGGCTCGGTAAAACGTTCATTTTGAGTAGGGCCGCTCAGCCAAGCCAAGTTCAAGAAAGGTCTCTCCACCGTTTTAGGTCTTGTGTGATGGTCGCCACTATGGGTAGGTAATTTAGGGGGAACGACTCCATGGATGAGGCCGGTAAGTGGATACCTAGAGATTTAACAGAAGAGGAGGCCCAACTATAGGAAAAATCACTTAACTGTTTAACATCAGCAGGCATCAGACCAACATTTGGTATAGTTAATAGACAGATTCCACTGTGTACCATATTCCAAAAAAAGGGATGTCAGTCTCCGAAAGGATGTCTTGGGTTCAGGAAAAACAAACCCAGCATGTCATCAGCATAGGCTGCTCCTTTGTAAATGTCATGTATTTGGGAATCCGACCTGTATCAATCTGAGAAAGGGTTCCAGCGTCAGTATGATTATGGTGGGTGAAATGGGACACCCTTGTCTAGTGCCATTGGAGATCGTAAATGGTGGGGACAAGCAACCCATAGTTCGAACCCTAGCCCAGGGACGAGAATACACAGCTCGGATCCAGCCCAATATACATTAACCAAGGCCAATGAGACAAAGGACCTCCAACATAAAGTCCCAGGCCACCCTGTGAAACGCCTTCTCCATGTCCGTGGAAACCAGAACTGCCTTCCCATCATGTGTTTCTAGCCAGTGTACAAGATCAATGGCCCAGATCGTATTGTCCCTGGCTTCTTGGCCAAGGACAAACCCCCCCTGTGGACGCTCAATTAGGGAGGGTAGGAATAGGAGAAGGCAGTTCAACAGGATTATGGTAAACAATTTCAAGTTGACATTGAGCAATGATATCGGCATGTAACTGGAGCAGAGCTGGGGATCCTTCCCCCTCTTTGGGTATGAATGAAATATGGGCTTCCATGGTTTAGGTTGGAAGAGTGATCTTGCCCTCTATACAGTTATAAGCTGAGAGGAAGTGGGGGTGGAGGGTGTGCTGAAAAGTTCTATAGTTTTGGGACGGGAGGCCATCTGGGCCAGGGCTCTTACCTGGTTTGGTCCGAGATATGTCCAGTGTCAGCTTCACCACTGAAATAGGCTTCGAGAGATAGGGCGAGTGGCACTTCCAAGGTAGGCATTTGCGACCTATGCAGAAAGGTGCGTATAAGTGCCAACTGTGCCTCTGTAGAGGCGACTTCTCATGCAGAGGACGAATTTACGTTATAAAGCTTATTGTAATAGTCCTGAAAACAGGCGGCAACGTCTGGAGACGAGGATACCACTAGATTCTTGGACCTGCGGATGCCCTGTATATGAGAACAAAATTTGTGTGCTGACAGCTCTCGCAAGAAGTCTTCCGCACTTATTACAGCCCTCCTAGTACTATATATACTGTTTCTCAGAGTGAATGCTCTGCGGATTTTGGCATATAGCAGAGTAGTCAGATCCTTGGTGGCATCCTAAAGTTCGAGATGGTCCTAGCCGCCAGAGATTCCTTATGGTCTACTTTAGAAATACGAGCACACAAGAGCCGTCCCCGTGCCAGCCTTTTCCTCTTCCTTTGCGCAGCAAGCAAGATAAAATGTTCACGAATAACACACTTATGTGCCTCCCATACTGTCAACGGGGAAGGTAAACTACCCACATTCTTTTTATGCTCACTTACACACCTACCTACACACCTTCTGCTGACCTACCATCTAAAACAGTGGTTCTCAACCTGTGTAACCTCGGGACTCACAAGGGATGTGTGGCCCACACCCAGTGATACCAACATAAACCACCATGTTTATGCTCATGCAAATGGTGGGGTTGGTTTTAATTTTTAATTAATTTTATTTTTTATGACTTTATTTTTTCCCACTTAACTTTATTACTATTACATAGGGGCTAACAAGCTCCTATGTGATAGCGTATTGAGGTGACAGGTTCTCTTTATGGAAACATCTGGGGTCTAATGACCCCTAATGTCTCCCCTGCACTCCAACACAGGTGATCAAGCACAGCATTGTGCTATATCTCCCGTGCAGCCCAGCTTGTGACTGTTGAGACAGGAAACACTGTCAGTACAGCAGATCAGAACCGGCCTGCTCCCGCTCTCTATTCTGAATGAACTGCCATGGTCCCGAGTCCCCCAAAAGAGTAGGGGACCACGAAAACTATGACGGTTGGTGGTGTACATAATGTCATTCAGTGTCCCCTGTCATAATGTCCACTGTCAGTGCAGAAGCATTAGCAGGGGCACCGCTGCAAGTTCTCTACTAAGCCCCTGCTAATGCCCCCCAGAGCTTCTGCACTGACAGGAGACAATATGACAAGGTATACTGATGGACATTATGTGGGCTTAGAATACATAATGTCCATCATTGTACCCTGTCTTAATGTCCCCTGTCAGTGCAGAACCTGGAGGGGGTGGTGAGGGGGTCTGTGTGGGGAAGGCGGGGGGTTGGAGGCATTAGCAGGGGCACCTCTGACGCCTCTCTACTAAGCCCCTGCTAATGCCCCCCAGAGCTTCTGCACTGACAGGAGACAATATGACAAGGTATACTGATGGACATTATGTGGGCTTAGAATACATAATGTCCATCAGTGTCCCCTGTCATAAAGTTCCCTGTCAGTGCAGAAGCTGGGGGGTGCATTAGCATAGGCTATGCTGCAGGTAAAAAAACTGCTAATGCCCCCCACACCCCTCTCCAGCTTCTGCACTTTATCCATCAGAGTCCCCTGTCCTGCCACAGTGCACATCTCCTTGCCTGCCTGCCTACCTTTCTCTGATTCCAGTCAGACTGAACTATCTGCACTGGAGAGTACAGTAGATACAGCGGCGGATTGATATCTGCTGTACTCTCCAGTGCAGGCCGGGCCGGAACTTTAACTTAATTGTCGGGAGCCGCGGCTCCTGATATTAATTACGCCCAGCCGAAAGTGAGGAAATAGTCCCCTCTCTCCCCGGGCCATATCACTTTATCGGAGAGCCCGGGGGAGGCCGGGGACAGTTTCACATTATGAGGTTCCCACACGCTGTACTACAAATTTTCCTCTATTTCTCTCTACTGCAGATGGGCCGCTCTATGCAGAAATGACACCGCGACCCACTGCAGAAGGTGTCGCGACCCACTTTTGGGTCGCAACCCACAAGTTGAGAGTCGATGATCTAAAAGAAGGGTGCGCCAGGTATCAAATAGACTCAGATCTTGAAGTTTGGATTTCAGATATTTAAGCGTCCTATAAGGCAACAGGATTACTTATCTGTAATGTCAATCAAGTGGTTCAGTACTACATTAAAATTAGGGATGCACCGATATATCGGCCGAAAATGGCACTTTTGGCATATTACCGAAAGTGCCATTTTCCTGCCGATACATCGGCGCATCCCAGGTTTCTTTCCTCCCCGCTGGACGCTGCTCTGTGTCCCAGCGGGGAGGAAAGAAAGTGTGACAGCCTGCGAGTGCTGCGAGAGGATTGCGCTGTGAGCGGCCGGCTTCTCTCCTCACACACCGCTCAGCCGCCTATTACAGTCCGACAGAGCGGTGTGGGGGCGGAGACAGGCCGGGCTGTCACAGGAGGCTGGGCTCTCCTCCCTACACTGCTCGAACAGCCTCCTCTGACAGCGTGTCAGAGAGGAGAGCCAGGTATAAACACTCAGCGATCAGTGATCGCTGAATGTTTGTACATAATTGAGCACAGAGTATGTGTACTATAGCCTCAATTATGAATGAATGGGAGTGAGCTATCACCTCCTGTTCATTCATAGTTGTAGTAATACTAAATATACCATGTCCTCATGTTATCAATGAACAGGAACACTCATAGATGACAGGATGTTCATTAATAACAGGGGACACAGAAAAAGAGAGATTGAGGACTTTGTGTTATCAATCTCTTTTTCTATTTTAAAAGGGAAATATCAGGGGTCTGTTTAGACCCCCAATATTTCCACGAAGCCCCTAAAAGTAATGTAAAAAATAAAAATATTTAATAAAAAATGAATAAAAATAAATAAATATAAAAAGATTAAAGTTTATAAAAAATAAAATATTTAAAAAATTTGAAAAAATTAAAATGAAAAACATTTTCGGTATCGGTTTCGGCCTGACAATTTCTTTATTTCGGCATTGTTTCGGTTTTAAAATTTCCTTTTCGGTGCACCTCTAATTAAAATTGCCCCCAAGTATTACCATGCCCTCAGACACCTCTGCCAATTTAGCCATATACACTAGAAAAAAAAATCGAGCACGTTGTTGATTCAGGAAGTAAGCACAGGCTATGGTCACTGGGGAGCCTGCCAGGGAGCCAGCCAGTATGAGGTAGCAGCCATCATCATCTTTTAGTTCCATCGTTGCCTCAAAAGTGACTGAGCGATTCAGCAAGATGGGGACCCCTCTGGATTTGTTGGAGGGTGAGAACGCATGGTAAGCCGAAGGGTATTGCCAAATTTAGGTAACTTGCCATGTTTAACTACCTCCCGGCCGGCCGTTGCAAAATACGGCCGGCCAGGAGCTTCCTAGATCTGAGCGTGTAACAAACTTACCTCCGTTCGAGGCGATCCGGCTCCTCCTACTCCAGCGGCTTCACCTCGATCCGCCTCTGTCACCACAGCAGTGACGTACCGCTCCTCCCCGCTCAGTCACGCCGGCTGTCAGATAAAACGGCAATTGCTCAGCGTCCTAGTGTTGTTGAGTATGCTAAGCAATGAACCCCACCGACTCTACACCGTTCTCCATCCTGAACATTTGCTGCTGTGAATTATCTCCCCATGACACTTCTGGGGGAAATATATTTTGAAGAGTCACTCAACCAGAGTGTATACGCAGGGAGCTGCTGGTACACATGGACCTCCTAAACCGCAAGTACTTTCCACAACTATTGTGACGCTGTTCTTAGTTCATGTTGCATGACTAGAAATCACATCGACCATTCAATATAATTGTGGCATGTCATATTTACTCTGCAAGCCTGATTCACACTTGGTGTACATAGATGCAATAATAGATTGTGTTGTGGGAAGTGCCGTGGTACTACTAACTGTGGAACTCATCCACAGTTATTCTCTAGGGGAGTGTAACACTTCCTGTGTAATCTGGATTTCATTTATACTACTGTATAACATTCGCTCAACTTCATTGCAGTCATGGACTATGGATTGAAGTGCATAAACTACAAGTCCATAATACCACGCAGTTATGCCATAGATTGATGTACATGAACTACATGACCATAATACCACGCTTTTATACCATAGGAGTTAAACTGTACCTAACGTTGTGCTACAGCTTGTAGCCGCCTTTGGACTACGTATCTGCCTATATATACAATTAGGTGGGTTTTCCCCAGGGTTATTCTTTCTTATAATTTGATATAAGTTAAAACACAATTTGGTCAAGGGTTGCACTGAGTCACCTGCATGAGGTAATGCAGCAATAGACCGTGCATGACTCAATGTTGTAAAATTCCCCACGGTGTATGATGTTCCACAGTTCATGCGATCGCTCTCATTTACCATAGAGTGTATGTAGAACTGTACCTGAATCACCATTATTCCCTTAGGTAACATAACAGAGTTGTTTGATTAGTAGTGTGATACACTGGCCAGCCCTAACCTCTGCAGTTGAGATCCTGATCAAAGAAGATAACCTTGCTTAAGTGTTACAGAGCGGGCGTATTTAAACATCCCAAAAGGACCGCCCACTCGCTGCGCGCGTGAGCGGGGAACTGTCTACATTTTTAAACATGCAGCAATGTCTGTTAATATACAAGCGATCCGCCAGCTATAGAGCCGGTGGATCGCTTGTATAAGGTGCCGGTCCGGGTGTGTCCCCCCTCTGCGGCCCCCCTCCCGCTGTCCCGCTGGTCCTGGGCTCTGCTGTGCTCGGTGCGAGCCCGGGACCAGCATAGTGGCTCTGTGACAGGGGATCAGAGGGAGATCGGTACACAATCTCCCTCCGGTCCCCTCTCCGCTGTCAGAATTCGGAAGTCATGTATATTACATGACTTCCGCATTCTTGTGTCACTCTCCAGCTTCAGATGCTGGAGAGAAGCTGATGAAGCAGCTACTTTGGTGGGTCCTAGGTGACATTAGAGATCTTGGAGACCCCTGATGTCTCCATAAAGGAGGAACTGTCACATTCTCTTTGCTATCACATAGGGGGGTTTCTTAGCCCCCTATGTGATAGCAATAAAGCTAAGTGAAAAAAAAATAGGAAAAAAATAAAAGTTGCAAATTTTTTTTTTTTTTTAAGTTACACATGAAAAAGAATTAAAAACAAACAAACATGGGGGCGCTAGCGAGCAGCCGACCAGCATGGATGCCTGCTAAATTGGCTCCGCTCCACCCGGGCGTGTGATCGTGGAAACACTGATCACTTCAACTCCTACCCACCTCACTGCCTGCTCCCCTGGACCCTCCGGCACCGCCATGGGGAAGAATCAGCCGCCGACCAGGTCCCAGCAGAAGACGCCGGGCTCCTCCAAATCGCGGCCTGAGCCCAAGATGGCGGCCGCTCCACCCTCGCCGGCCAGCCTCTCGCCTGCACTGCTGGAGTCAGCAACCGACTCCTCTAATGACGGTCTCTCCCCCCAGCCTCTGGAATTACCACAGGGGACCGAGGTCAGGGACACGGCCCTCCTGGACAAATTCAAGATACTCCTGCAGAGGGAACTGAAGGCTGCAACTGACAAGCTGGCTATGCATCTGTCCAAGGACATCAGGGAGCTGGGCACCAGGATCCATGACGTCGAATATAAGGTAGATGACATTATCACTGTGATTGACTCGCACGAAGAAGACATACACACTGTGAAATCTGACCTTTCCACGGCCCTGCTAAAACTTGAGGACCTGGAAAACAGAAATCCGCATCCGGGGGGTGCCTGAACATGTGGACGACCTAACATCCACCGTTACGCCCATGTTCCAGGAACTACTCCCTGGCTTCCCACTAGAGCGTCTTGAACTAAACCGCATACATCGTGCCTTGGGCCCGAAGAGGGCTAATGGACCCCCCCGAGACATTATACTCAAGCCCACCTTCTACAAAACAAAGGAGGCGATCACTCAGGCCGCATGGAAAAAACGCACCCTTGAATACCAGATTTATGATGACCTGGCGCCGCAAACCCTCCTGAAACGGAAAGCCTTGAGGCCCTTCCTCATCACTCTACAGCGCCATGCCATCAGCTACAAATGGGGGTTCCCACTGAGGGCTATCTTCACCCATGAGGGAAAGTCATACTCCTTCTCATCTCCCGAGGAGGCAGGGCCTCTCCTGGAGCAACTGCACCTATCGCCCCCGCTGGCCTCAGACGCGGCCCCTCCGCCGACCTCTCCCCCGGGAGACAGACGCCTAGCCCCTCTATGGGAGTTACTGTTTCCGAGACTCTCCCGCCCATGATCTTGACTGCACCCGTCTGGATCCCGTTCCTAGTGGTCCGTAAGTTGTGATGTTCTTCGCCTGCGGTTTTTGGGGTTACCTATCCCACAACCTGCCTTGACGTTTCTCGAGGTCGCAGTTGCGGTGGCCTGTGCTCCCCCAAGTGTTTTTTACATTATTATACTGACTGCCGGTTCCGGACTTCCATTCACCGTTTACAGAACCTCGTCCCACCTCAGGCACCCCACCCATCACGACCCCCATGTCTGCTGTTGGAGGGCACGGGTGGCTCTGGGGTCTGACGCCTGGTACTCGAGACTGGCCCGTCATCTAGCATTCCTGATTAACCCATTTTGCAGATGCTGTTTACCTCTGCCAATGTTGATACTGTTACGGATTTTCTGTTTATTCTTAGCACCGTGATGTCACTAGCTGATTTTTGGGCCTCCAGGCCACCCCGTGGACCATGCGCTGCTCCTAGCTTCCACCCCGCGACTACCCTCCCCACGGCGGCTGGCGGCGGGGCTCAAACCAGGGAGCAGAGACCGGGGTCGGTCACAGGTCCGTAATGTTGTACTTTTGAAATTGTATGCCTTGGTAGAACTACATGTTCCAGATATCACCTTGTGTCCAGCTGTTATGAATCTCTGGTTCCCTCTCCCTTCCTACCCTGGCTCCCCACAATCGCAAGCCTTATCCAACTTCCCCTCGTCACCCCCCCTCTTCCATTTTCCCACTGAAGATGATCATCAAAACACTGTATGCGATAGGTCCTGCCCTCCACGCCCGGGTGGACAGGGCACCCCCACACCCTTTTGAAATGCTATTGTGCATTTCTCCCCATTGCTCAGCTCTGATGCTGATGTGGAATGTAGCTACTCTCTGTTCCCTATTTTCTTTCTTTCCCTCTTCCCCCTCTTTACCTCTCCTCTCTCCTCTTTCCCCCCCTCAACGGCACTGGCCTTTGTCTGGAAGTTCCTATGTCACTCCCTCAGCCTTGCAGGTCCTGGACCCGAGCTTGAGTTTCCCACACCAACGTACTAATCAACTCTCCCGAAAACGCAGGCTTGCTTTTAATTACTTTTCATCGCACCAGGCCAACATACTGTGCTTACAAGAAACTAAATTCTCTACGTCATCACACCCGACCTATTTCCACAAAAACTATCCCCAGATCTTTCAAGCCCTCTTTGGCGAAAAAAAGAGGGGAGTCCTCATCGCCTTCCACAAAAACACCCCGTTTGTGTGCTCCCATGAAATAGCGGACCCCACGGGCAGACACCTGCTGCTGAAGGGCACGGTATTCGACGTGGAGGTGACCCTGATTACCTACTATGCACCCAACACACACCAAACTCGCTTCTTTTCCCACTTACTGGCAGTAGCCGATAAACACAGGAAGGGCACCCTAATAATGGCCGGAGACTCCAACCTGGTCCTGGACCCTAAATTAGACAAAATCGGGTCTCACGGCACCTTCCCTCCCCCCCCCCCCGGTCCGCTCATACCCTCTCCCCCCTCTTTCGCACTTTATTACAGGACCGCAACCTCATTGACGTTTGGAGGGACCGCCATCCAACCACTAGAGACTATACATTTTACTCCCACCCACATGCTAGCTCCTCCCGTATAGACCACATATTTGTGATGCCCAACTTTCTCCCCTCCGTCATAGACACCCGCATGAGCACCCTTATGGCCCAAGACATTACCCCTGAGGAAGTCCTCCTGGCCATCAAATCCCTCAAAACCTCCAAAACACCTGGCCCGGATGGGTTTTCAGCGCTATACTATAAGAAATACTCAGCCACTTTAGCCACCCACCTGGTAGCCATGTTTAACTCTCTAAAAGCCCACGACACCCTGCATCCATCCTCCCTATTGGCCCATATTGTAATGATCCCCAAACCTGATAAAGATGCCCTTGACCCCCACAACTACAGACCTATTTCACTACTGAATATTGACGTCAAACTATTAGCTAAAATACTGGCCAACCGCATGAACACGATCCTACCTGACCTAATACACCGGGACCAAGTGGGTTTCATCCCCTACAGGCAATCGTCTGACAATACGCAGAAAATGATCCACCTCGTGCACCACATGCACTGTACCACTACCCCCCGTATGCTACTTTCCTTAGACCTTCAAACGGCATTCGATTACATCTCCTGGGACTACCTTTTCTACGTCTTCCACAAATGGGGTTTCCCGAATAATTTCCTCCTCTGGATCCGAGCCCTATATAACACCCCCACAGCTTCTGTCTGCTACCTCAGCTACCTGTCCCCTGCCTTCCCTATCCTAGGATGCACCTGTCAGGGATGCCCTCTCTCTCCCCTCCTTTTCCTCCTGGCCATCGAACCTTTAGCACACCTAATTCGGAATAACCCCAATATCCACGGTGTTGTCCAAGGACAAACTGAATACAAACTTCATATGTTCGCAGATGACGTCTTGCTCACCCTAACCCAGCCCATTGTAACACTCCCTAACCTGCTTTCGCTTCTACACTCCTTCGCCCAAGTCTCAAATCTAACGGTCAACGCTGACAAATCCTGTGCACTCAACATCTCTTTACCGTCACAACAAGTAACTGCCCTCAGTCATAACTTCCACTTCAAATGGCACACCTCTCACTTAAAATATCTTGGAGTTAACATTTCCCGCACCTATGACACTTTATACACTACCAACTACCCTCCACTTTTTAAAACCCTTAGGGACCTCCTGTCCTCCTGGGCGCGCCACAAACTCTCCTGGATGGGCAAAATCAATGCGGTCAAAATGACCATCCTCCCTAAGCTACTACACCTTTTCCGCACTTTGCCCATACCAATACCTCGAAAAGACCTCGAGAGGTTCCAGGCCCAGGTCGTCTATTTCGTCTGGAGTACAGGACGCCCCAGGGTGTCCAGATTTACCCTGCATACCCACAAACGTTACGGAGGCCTAGGCCTCCCCAAATTCCGCAAATACTACCTAGCGGCAAATATCGCCTCTATAGTCAGCTTTTTCCAATCCCCCAACAATCCACTTTGGGTCGACTTGGAAGCGACATGCTGTAGCCCTTACTCCCTATGCTCCCTACCATGGCAACCCCCCAACCTCCGTCCCCGCTCCATGAGCCCCATATTGACTTACACTTTTTCCCTCTGGGATTCCACCAGATACTCCACTAACTTCCAATCACCCCACCTCCCGTTACTCACCATATTGGGGAACCCCTTATTACCCCCGGGGCTAGACTCCCCCCAGGCATTCACGTGGTGGTCCTCCAAAGGGTTGACACACCTGTGCGACCTGCTGGAGGGCGGCTCGGTTCGCTGATGGGAATATTTCAAGGACAAGAAGGGTGCACCCCCATCTGAACATTTCAGGTACCTACAAATTTACCACTGGGCCACTTCAACGCTCACGTGGTCTCACACTCGGGCAGGTCTAACAATATTTGAACACACCTGTAAACGCAACTCATACAGTCCGAAACTGGTCTCGCAGATTTACACCCAACTAAACACACTGACCTCCCCTAATAGCCACCCCTATGTAGAGAAATGGGACCTTAGATCATCGCAACCATTGGAGAACTGGCAGCAAATCTGGACCTCAATGGCCACCTGCTCCATCAATATTTCCTCCATGGAAACAGCTTTTAAGTCCCTAACGCGGTGGTACCTAGTGCCGCCCAGATTGGCCCACCTCCACCCTTCGCACTAGTCATCATGCTTTAGGGGTTGCCTATCTCTGGGCGATGTCCTCCACACGTGGTGGTCTTGCCCCATGGTTGCCAGGTTTTGGTCGAGAGTTTTCCGTTTATTGGATAGCCTGTTCTCCGTGAAGCTTCGCAAGGACCCGTGGATGGCCTTGCTGCACCTCAAACCTCCGCTTCTCACGAAAAACCAGCACCGACTGGCCACACATGTCCTGCTAGTAGCCAAACAAACTATTGCCTCGGCATGGAAGAAGCAATTTGTACCCTTCGGGGAAGTTACACGGCGGATGGACTTCTTCTGCCTCAACGAGAAGCTGACTTGCATCCTCTCGGACACCAACAAATCCTTCACCAAGATCTGGCAACCCTGGATAGTAGTCACCCCTCCCAGGCCCCGGCTAGCCTCTCAGCCCTCTAGGTCCCCGTACTGAAGGAGCTTATTCCGGACAAACCCAGTGCCCCCCTCCTTTCTCCCTTCATTCCCCCCTTTTCTTCCTTCCCCCCCCTTGCCACCTGGCACACTGCTCTCCGGACTCCCTTATCCGGATAGTCCCCTCTCCTCGGGATATATCCCCGTCTTGAGGAACCTGGAGAAACTATAGTCAAAACTATGACCCTCCTGACGATAGCTATTGTCCCCATGTACCTATGTTATTCGCATCATGGTTTTGATCGCTATACCATGTATCTTACCTTCTGTCAAAATTCAATAAAAACTTTGAAACATTTTTTAAAAGTCCCCACCCATACATACACGCATGCAAACATGCGTCAGATGCGCATACGTGCAAAAACGACTATTGCGCCCATTACGCTGCACATGTTATATATCGCCGTGAACGTAGCAGTGAGAGCAATAATACTAGGGCCATTAATCACCGATAACACTAAACTGATGATTGGTGAAAACTTTTAAAGCGTCGCCTGTGGTCAATTTTGGGTATGGTAGTTTTTTGTGATTTCGCTGGTGCGCGCAATTTTAAAGCTTGACATGTCTTTTATATTTTATTTAAAAAATGGGTAATAATTATTTCCTAACTATGTAAAAAAAACTTTTTTTCCCCATAATTTTCAGTAATTTTTCCTTAATATAGTAAAAAAAAATGCAGTGGTGATTAAATACTACCACAATCTGTCCCCCAAAAATGGTATAAAATTAATTTCAGTACAGCGTTGCATGACAGAATAAGTACTGCAGCGCTAAATACTGAAAATTGGTTTAGCCAGGAAGGGGGTGTAAACACCTGGTCATCAAGTGGTTAAAATTAGTTTCCTGTAGTAGTGCTATGGAGGCTTTATGATGAGTCACATCCCCTAGAATCCTAGCTCTTTTCTCCGGAGAGTTGAAACCCTTCGCATTCAGCGAGAGGATCACCAAATCATCTGGAAATAGAAAGAGAGAGCCCACTTAGGATCAACAGCGATGGCCAAAAATGGGCAATAGGGGGGAACGTAAGGTGACCCCCATGGGAGAAGCAGACCTTGAAGAGAAAGTGAAGAAACAGAGATAAGAAAAAGAACAAAGAAGAGAAAGAAAAAGAGGGTAATCTCTTGACACGGAGTCTAGTAGTCAATGTTTCCCTTTTCCCACCGGGATAACTCTTGACCCACAGTCCAAATGCAGAACTATATACACCTGCTTCAGCTGGAGCAGAAATCTTGATACTGATCCTATATTCATCTAGCTAACCACACAATAGTACACTATATCCAAAAATGATGCGCCACTTTACAGGCAGGTTAAGGGGACCCCCCAGGCACGATATTTAAAGGGATTTTTAATGTGTTACCCTTTAAGTGATGTTAAAATCACTGCTCCTTTAAAACAGTTTTTTTTTTCATTGATTCATGTCCCCCAGGGCAGTACCTGAATCCCCATACCATTTTTATGACCAATAAATTGCATATAAGCCCTCAAAAAGGGGAAAATTGTTTTTGAAAGTTCTACCCCCATAGACTTGCATTGAGTTCGAACTTTTTGGATGTTCTAAAGTTCGAATTTGAACCGAACTCGAGCCTGTTCAGCCCATCACTAGTCAAGGGCATTAGGTTTGGTATGGTGCTGGGGGGTGCACACCTGAAGACGTGCGTTTTGACTCGTAGCTTAAACATTGCGGTCAATAGACGAATGTGTACACACGTGCAAAAACACACACAAAAATATGCAACATGCTTCTGTTGCACGTTTCCTGGCATTTCCATTAATGTTTATGGGGCAAACACGAGCTGCAAACTGCCAAAAGAAGCTCATGTACTTTTTTCTGCATCTGGTGTTTTGCTGCTCAGGCGTGAACAGGGGCCATTGAAAATCATGGGATTTCTTTTGTTGGGCATTTTGATGCACTTTTTCTACTGCTCAAAAATGCCTAGGTTTGAACCAGGCCTTATAGTGTATATCTAGCATGCATATTAACCACCTCCCGGCCGGGCGGGAGCTTCATGGATGTAACTACGCGCCCGAGCGAGAAATGCCCGCTATTTGAAAACAGGCAGCGATGCCCGTTAATATACAAGCAATCCGCCGGCTCCCCTCCCTCCCGCTGTCAAGCTGCGGGAGGGAGGGGACCAACATACTGCCTCTGTCACAGGGGATCAGAGTCGGTTCACGACCTCCCTCCGGTCCCCTCTCCGCTGTCAGAATGCGGAAGTGGTGTATATTACAACACTTACGCATTCTCTGCTTCATCAGCTTCTTCAGGGGGGTCCTAGGTGACATTAGGGGTCTTGGAGACCCCTGATGTCTCCATAAAGAGGACCTGTCACCTCTTTTGCTATCACATAGAGGGATTTCTCAGCCCCCTCTGTGATAGCAATAACAATAAGTGGAAAAAAAAATAGGAAACATTTTGAAAGTTTCCCCCCAATTTTTTTAAAGTTACACATACATTTAAAAAAAAAAAAAAAAGTCCCCACCCCTACATACACGCATGTAAACATGCTTCAGGTGCGCATACCTGCGAAAACGACGATTGCGCCCATTACGCCGCACATGTTATATATCGCTGCGAACGTCGGAATGAGAGCAATAGTTCTAGGGCCATCAATCACTGATAACACTAGACTGATGAGCTGTAAAAGCTTTTAAAGTGTGTGGCCAATTTTGGGTATGATAGTTTTTTGCGATTTTGCGAGTGCGCGCAATTTTTAAGCTTGACATGTTTGGTGTCCATTTACCCGACGTGACCCTGTCTTTTATATTTTACCAAAAAAGTGGGTAATATTAGTTGTTTTATAACATAATGTTAAAAAAAACTTTTTTTTTCAAAATTTTCAGTAATTTCTCCTGAATATAGTAAAAAATAAAACCCCCAGTGGTGATTAAATACCACCATAAGAAAGCTATATCTGTCCCCCAAAAAATGGTATAAAATTAATTTCAGTACAGCGTTGCATGACGGAATAAATGTCAGTCAAAGTACTGCAGCGCTGAACACTGAAAAATGGCCTGGCCAGGAAGGGGGTCTAAACACCTGGTCTTCAAGCGGTTAATGCAGTATGTAACTTTGTGGATCTAGATTGGTAAACACTGATTAAAATCTGGTAAATGTACATGTAAAATGTATCAGTAATGACTTATTAGTAATCTGTGGCCCTCGTGTGGTAAATAGGAGAACCTACAAAATCAATTGCTTTAAATAGAGGTGAAAAAAAAGAATGGATCTCAGGATTGCATTATACACAAATATTTAATAGAATTTGAGTAAACAGGGTTGCAGTAACAAGACGTATATATGTTATTTTTTTTACCATACATCATTTCTGTGAATATCTATATATCAAAGAACTTTCAAATTCATAATATATTGTACCTCATGTCTCAATAGTGCTAATATCAGGCATTTGTTTGTAGCACACATTGTATGGTAAACAAAGTATCATGTAAAAATATAATTCTGGAAAAAAATGAAAAATTGATTACGTGTACTAAATGGTTAAAGTGTGTACAGTACCCTATGTATACAGTATGTGTATAGATCATGATTTTTGTATACCACATAGATCAATGAATGTATACCACATGTATTTAATTAATGTGGTATTAGGTTGTTTCTGAAGTACATAATTTGACCAACCTGTATGTATTCTTTATCTGCCAAATTAATTAGATCTAATATGCATGGTGTATAGTGTTTATTGATTTGCACACTATCAAATTAAAATATACCATGAATATGAAGTAGCTCGCATAATATAGTAGTTTGTTAAATTGATGGATAATCTGCTCTAATATTCCACTTAATTTTAGAAACACTCACCAATGTGTGTGCGCATTTACAGGTTTGGATGTATTCCCAGGACAGATCTATGAGGAACTGTTCTGCCATTTGCATTTTGTGATTATGTGAACTTCTTCACTCACAAGTTGATCTTCCCCATTGCCAGTGGGGTTTTCACAGGACATACAGACTTCTGCTAGCAATAGTAAAGCACAATGGAGGTTTCCTGCAGGTTTGGAGCTGCATTTTGGCAAATGTATTTGAAAATTTTATTAAAATTGATGGCACCCTTACGGAGTAGAGGTGCAGGCAAAGTCTAGCTCAGTGCCATCAGGTAGGCATCGGATTGGTTCCATAGTTATTCTGCTGCATTATTTAAAAATTCATAAAAACATCACCACTAATATGTATAAAAATACACATTTTGATGGAGTGGTTGATAACCTATAAATATGCTTAAACAAAAAAACAACTTTCCAAAGAAAAGGTGAAAAAAGCGGTTACACTTCAACCAAGTCTGTATAAAACTTTAGCCGATTGGCCTATGTTATTAAGTGTTCTAGCAAAAATAATGAAACATGACAAGCATGAACACAGCACTACAAAACAGTAACTCCTGATACAAATTGGCAACGTTGTCAAATAAACATACACTTTAAAATAATTGGAACAATCTCATGCTAATCTCATTACCACCAATCTAATAGAACCCCGATGATAAACGTGACTGCGGATGATGGAAAAAAAAAAATCGAACTTGAATAGATAAATAAAAATAATATAACAGGGTTCACCCCTTCATAGACATATTATAATAATAAAAATAAAACCACAGGATATTTTCAAATATCAAACAAAACTATGTATCTCCTGGAATGCAGCTTACTAATACAGTTTACACTCTCAGTGGCTCAGCAGGATGTGATAAAATGATGTGCAGATTCAACACTCCCAGCAAAACAGATATTCAAAGTTCAACGTTCTTACAGCACATTAACTAATTCTCTTGTTCAGTTCTCTTTGTTCAGTTCCCTCTTGCAGCCCATCAATTAGCTTCAGTTCCCTCGTTTGTGTGTCTGTGTCCATCCTCATGTATCAGAAAAAAACGTTTTTAACCCTTTCGCTGCCAAGCCTCCGGAACATTTTTCAAATCAGCTGGCCAAGCCATTTTTGAATTTTCTGCATAGCGACCATCAGCTTATAGTAGAACTGTAAATGCCAGGTCCGTACGGCATACTGAGCTGGCCAGCTGGAAGCACTTTTGTAGCTCCGTATGCCGTACGTCCTTGGCAGCAAAAGGGTTAAAGGAGCAGTGATTTTTACATCACTTCATGGGTAAGAATAAAAATGAAAAATTTCTTCAAATATTGTGCCTGGGGGGTCCCCATAAACTGCATGTGAAGTGGTGGATCTGTATGATGTATAGAACCTGCTGCAGCAAAAAGTGACATTTAAAAAGAAAAAAATTACATTTCAATTGCCGGTAATTGGTTTTCCTTCTAATCTTTTAAACAACTGCTTGGGCTGGCAGCCTGTATGAAGGGGCCACATTTTAGGACACTTGGAACAAGGTTAGGGATTTTTTGGATAAATTCTGGTGCCTCTTTTGCAGGCGTTGGATGAAAGTAACAGGTGCTTTAAAACTGGGCCTTTGGTGTCGGCAAGTGGCTTCACACCGTAACCCTTCAGAGTTATTCAGTGCAGGGTTGGACCCTGCTGTAAAATATTTAAATGATATGCACCTGTCACACAGGTCGGTGCACCCAAATATTGGGCCTTTATGGCCCGTTCACACTAGATGCAGTGCGTTCCGACCCGATTCTGGCCAGAGCGCAGTGCCTCACATTGCGGCCGGCTCACTTTTTAGTGGGGCAGGAGGGGGCGTGACCGGCCATTCAAGTGAATGGCACCGTAGCCATGCCGTTTGGGAACCTGCCACTGTTGTACAGCACATTCTGCAAACTCACGGAAGGGGGCAGAGTCCACCAGATGGAAAGGCAGCAGAAGTAAAGCTAGCAATTAGGTGCTGAGCATGTGGATTTAAGTTAGGTGACCTGGATCCGGGCAATGGATGCCACACCCCTGAAAAACAATTGTCATGAAAAAGAAAAGCTGGGGTTTTTTGGGCATCTGAATGACAATTTCCAAACCAATAAATTTGTAAAAATATATGTTTATTATTCGTAATCAATTATTAAAATAAATGAATTAGTGTTATAAAAATGACAACATGATTGTTTATGTCTCCCTAAAAGTTCACTCCCTTTCTGTTCTATCTTTCATAAATAACATGATTGATTGGATTACAATACATGATAATGGAAACCAATAATGAACATGATTAGATAATAAGGTACAAAAACATATTACATGATACAGCATAGGATGTTAACAGTGGATGAGCATTGTTTTCTCTCAACGTTTCGTGCTTAGCGCCGCTTCTTCAGGAGAGGGAGGTTGTCTACATATTTTAAAAGAGAATATATATATGTAATCATCATCATCGTCTACAACAAATAATCCTGACTCACTATATAGTATGTTTATCATGTAAGTGTTTCACCTACCATTGAAATGGATCATTGTGTGTGTAACTCTACCGCCCCATCCCGACACAACATCTTTGCCGAAGCAGGTGAGGGGAAAGAGGCCAATACCATGTACCCCAGTTAGAGCATACACTGAGAGGTATCAGAGGTAACCTTAGAAGGGTAGATAAAGGGCATAATTACAGTCTCATAATGACAGCCATAGCTGGATATCAATGGGACTGTCACGAAGTGACTACATGTCCCATACAGGGATAGTAGAGAAAAAAAAAAAAAAAGAGTACATACCGAGACCTTAGTGTGGGCCTGAATCAATTTGTTTTCCCCCGGCCCGAACCAAGGAATATCCGTCCTTCTCTCAGTGTAGAGCCCCCAGCATGTTCTGCGGCCGCCCCGGGCTGCACACTAACGCTGGAGGCTCACGTGGGTGCTATAACGGCATCTGCCGTGATGACATAATGACGCCGTCACCTGACCGGGATAGATCCGCACCTCACATGGCAACACAGAAAAAATACTAGTGCTCGATGTGACTATGTAGATCGCAGAGGGTCCTGACGATCACCTCACCATCTGGCTAAAGGCCACAGGTGGTCCCGGATAGGTAGATGCCAGCACCCTGAGTGAGAAGAGACCGAAAAACATGAAGGGAGGGAGGAAGGAAAAGGACAGGGGAGGGAGAGAGACGCATCATGAGCCACATGAGCCATCAAGGTACAATATAGTCAGAGTGGTGAAGCCCTCCTAGAGGGGATGGGGTTCACCGTTAGGAGTACATTACACTTGCAAACAGTGCATCATAATCGTGGTCATCACTAAGTTATTAGAAATATCTTGGCATAACATATTGGCCTTGAATAATAAATATCAAAAATGTCGTTGGATGGGACAGAATGCAAAATATCTACAGAATACATTATATACAGGGTATACAGTAAGCAATTAAGATATAGTAAAGTCCAAATGGTGGAACCTTCCATTAGGGTTGGGGATCACCATGAGAAATTTACTATATTTACAAATGACTAAGTTATTGAAAGTGTCTTGGCATTACATATTGGCCTTGAATAATCAATATATATATCAAGAATGTCATTGGATGGGGCAGAATGTAAGGTATACATAATGCAGAATATATAATGTGTGCAGCAAGCAAACAAGATATAGTAAGGTCCAAATGGTGGAGCCCTCCTATAGGGATGGGGATCACCATGAGGATTGTACTATATTTACAAGTAATGCATCGTGATCATATTCACCATTAAAATGAAACATGATACAAAGTTCCCTTAGCAAACCACTAGAGTATGATGCAGTCCGAATGGTGGAACCTTCCTAAAGGGATAGGGATCATCATTAGGAGTGCCTCACACTCTACAAACCAGAACTCATGGTTTTATTTAATCTTAATTTTTTGTTGTTCAATTATTTTGGCCCAGTCAAACATCATGCAGCAAGAAACCGCACAAGAAATACTGAGTGCGTTAAATGGAGAAGGAAGACTTAGTCGAGATTGCTATTTTATTATTGCTAATTTGTTTCCTTTCTTAATAGATGGTCAAACTTTTCCCACCTTTCTCCATATCCCCTAGTCTGCTTAAGGAGTGTAAAATCAGACCAAGTCTGGGTGTTGTTAATTACCAGAGCATGTTATTATTATTATTATTATTATGCTATGCACTTTATCACAAAAGGGAAATGTTTTTCCTTTTGGTTCCCTCCTTGTGCCCAAAACATCTCTATTGCTATTTGACTGGGCAAAAATAATTGAACAACAAAAATTTAAGATTAAACAAAACCATGAGTTCTGGTTTGTATAGTGTGAGCAACATCAGACCATTGTAATTGCGGTGCATCCTCCAGCAGCATGTCACTGACGGTGTGTTCAAACAATTCGGCTGACTCCTCCATGCATGATGGTGAGGCTCCGGCAGGACAAGGAGGCAGAATAGTCCGCTTTGGCAGCTGCAGTGGACTGAGAGCCTATGTGAGCCTGGGTGGCAGAGGATGAGGATGGCTTTGTTATCCAATCCAACTCTTCTGTATGTTGTTGCTGAATAAGACGGCCAACACCAGATAGAAAGGACAAACATGCCCTGCCTGCAGAGGATGTACTACGTCCACGACCACGACTTTGGCCTGCGGACACAGAGGCTGCTTGCCCTCTTATTGCTGCATGGGAGCGTCTGCCTGTTCTTTTTGGCCTACTTGACATGATGTTTATTGCAATAGACTGATGTAGAACGCTGTATACAACTCTGATGTAGAACGCTGTATACAACTCTGATGTAGAACGCTGTATACAACTTTGATGTAGAACGCTGTATAGAACTGTGATGTAGACCGCTGTATACAAACTTTGATGTAGAACGCTGTATACAACTTTGATGTAGAACGCTGAATACAACTTTGATGTAGAATGCGGTATACAACTCTGATATAGAACGCTGTATAGAACTGTGATCAGGGGCGTAACTAGAAATCACAGGGCCCCATAGCAAAATTTATGGTACCGCTAAACCTGCAAAGACATCCCTTAAAGCAGCACTCCAAAACTAATAGGAGATCTGTTATATCCATGTTACAGGTCAAACCAATTATTTTAGAAGCATTTAGAAAAAAGGAAGGCCATCAGTTACTAGTGCTTTAAATGTGAAGCCATAAGCAATGACGCCTCAAATAGTTTACTGTGGAGCACCCCAATACAAAGACTCTCCAAAGTGTACCACTCCAGAAAGCATAACGAAGCAGCTCACACTAAACATATCCAGAATTGGGAAAAGAATGACCATCTTCTGAAGCCCTATATGTAAAGCCGCAGGCATTGACACCCCACATCTATTACCATGGAGCGCCCCAATAAAAGGACACCCCCCATAGATCTTCACTAAAGATAGGATAACGAACAGCACTGACAGCCAATATAACGAAAGTATTCGCACTGACCACCAATGTAACAAAGGTATTTGCACTGACCACCAATGTAACAAAGGTATTCACACTGACCGCCAATATAACAAAAGTGTTCACACTGACTGCCAATACACTGAGTGGCCAGATTATGACCACCCCATCAGTACTTCGTTGGGCCACCTTTTTCCTTCAATACTGCGGCGATTCTTCTTGGCATTGACTCCACGAGATGTTGAAAGGTGATGCGAGGAATCTGACACCATGCCTGATGAATAGCACTGTGCAGTTCTGTGAGATTTGATGGTTGTGGAACCAGCTGCTTGATGGCTCTTTGAACTTCGTCCCACAAATGCTCAATTGGATTGAGATCTGGTGATTGTGGGGGCCACCTAAGCAAGGTCAATTCTCCCTCATGTTCTTGAAACCACTCCTGCACAATACGAGCAACGTGGCATGGCGAATTGTCTTGTTGGAAGAAGCCATCTCCATTGGGATACGCCATCAACATGATAGGATGAACTTGATTAGCAACGATACTTTGGTATGTTGTGCTATTCAGACATTGTTCCACACAAATTAAAGGGCCCAAATCATGCCAGGAAAACATGCCCCAAACCATAACACTGCCCCCACCAGCTTGAAGGGTTGTACTCATGCATGTGGGGTGCATGCTTTCATGCTGTTCCTGCCAAATTCTCACTCTGTCATCTGCATGATGCAACTGGAAACATGATTCATTGGACCACATAACTTTTTTCCAATGCCCGACTGTCCAATCCTTGTGTTCCTGTGCGAATTGGAGACGTTTTATCTTGTTAACTGCAGACAGGTGTTCGAACAGGCCTTTGGCTTCCATATCCCATACGATGCAGTGTACGGCGAACAGTGAGTTCAGAGATCATTTGAGAGGATCCCTGATTAAGATCTTCAGTAATTTGATGCACTGTTGCCCTTCTGTTGTCTTGTACCAGTCTTGCCACTTTCTGTTCTGCCCTAACATTGACTAGTCGCTGACGGCCACAATTCGCACATTCAGACCCAGATTTTCGGCTGACAGTCCAGTCTTTAAACACTTTATTGTAAAAAAGTTTTGGCCTGGATCTGGATAATAGGTGCCGCACCCCTGGTAATAATAGTTAACAAAAGATAGGAAGAAAAGGGGGTTTTGAACGCACCAAAATGACAACTCCAGACAACAACAGATCGTAAAAAAATATATATACATTTTTAATAGTGGTCATTTAAAAAGAGGTTAATTGATATAGCCAATTCATAAAAACAACCAGCTGAGTAGATAAGTCCCTATATGCTCACTCCATTAACAAAAACCTTCCATTCAGAGTATTGAATGTGTTAGAGAAGACATGATTTGCATTTGGATTACACATTAAAGGTAATAAACATGATCAGGGCTAATTCATCAGGTGTCCAAAATTCATAATGACAGTAACATGGATAATAATCATTAGGTCTGGAGACAAGGCTAGAAGGGTTTAGGAGTGGAGCAAATTTTTGCTCCACTAACACCGCCCTACATGCAGAGTATGACCGTTTAAAAAACCATGATTGAGATAGGAGGACATTGAACATGATCTGGGTTCAACACATAAAAGGTATAACGCATGATCTAGGTTAAAGCAAACAAAGTCCAAACATCATAATGGAAATAACATAAATAATAATCATGTGGTCAAACTATACTGTTGGAAGGGTTAGGAGTGGAGGAGCAGTTTCAACGTTTCGCGCACCTCTGCGCTTCTTCAGGAAAAGGGAATATCTGTATAATTTAGAAAAACAATATACATGATCTATACAATTGTTGTTCTCTTTATGGGAAGTGAATTGGGTAGAGTTCTCACCTACCTAGTTTACACAAGCTGGTGTATATGTGTCCCCAAGCGGGCCTATCCGGGCAACGCACCCATATGGTCCTCCCCGGTGATCAGGAGAGCCAAAGTTGGAACCAAGCAACCCAATGTTGAGCAGGAGGTGGGAGGAGGGCAATACAATGGAAGCCTGGGATAAATACATAAGAGAGGCATGGTCATGTATCCACAATGCATGAATATGTTGTGGAAAGCATCAACGCATAGTGGGGGAGCAGCCCCCAATTCACTTAAAAAAATCAATATACCTTAGATGGAAGACGTCTCTTATGGTGCCCATACGATTTTCGTACGACGGCCCCATCCTGCCCCGATTATCGAAAGGTTCAATCAGCGGTAGTTAAAAAAAAAACACCTGGACGACTTGCGGTAATTGACCGCAATTATTTTCGTTTGCGCTTGCATGGTGTTAATCGTACGACTTCCTACGACGTGTTAATCCTACGACCAAAGTTTTCAAACATGCTTGACCGTCAAAAGTCGTACGATTGTACAGTACTATCGGTCGGGCACTCTATTCACACGTTACGATTGTTGTACGAAAAGTCGATCGCATACGATTATCGTACGATAATCGTAAGGTCTATGGGCACCTTTAGTCACTTAGTTTGTCCTGGGGTGTTTAGAAAAGGAAAGGAGAAGCAGGGAGGAGAGACCGTCCCGTCTGTGCCCAAAAAAACTATCCTCCAGACGCCTCCAGGCCACCCACATCCAGCGCAGCCGCCTCCAGGACGCATACTGATGTCGGTGGCTCACGGGGGCGCTATAACGGCATCCGGCGCGGTGACGTCAGCAGTGTCACCGCGCCGTCCGGGGAACTACGCCCATTAATATAGTCCTGTACGAGCCGTCTATTAGGAATGACAGGCATCCCTCCGCTGGTCAGACAGGGCCTGATCGGCTACACAGGCTAAGCAAAGGACTGAACAGGATTAACTGTTCATAATGAAACAACACCAGATAACCGCTCCATATACAGGGGCGTAAGGGGGGTCCCCAGAAAAATGATACCGGCCATCCCTGGAGGGGGTGGCAGTGCCCTATGTGATGCTCTCAGGTCCCACTGTCCCTAGCAACACCAGGGTGTGGAAAAACCAAGAGGGGATGCCCGATCAGCTTGTCGAGGACACATAACAGTCAGGACTCTAATAAAACACCCCAACTTGGTATCTTCATAATTTGCAAACTAAGAATATAGCAACAGACATATATACATACATAAACAAATATAAATCATATATATAAATGCCATGTCAATACATATGATCAATTCACTGAATAGCATCCATTTCAATTGCAATGGCATATCCTGTCCAAAACAAGATAATTAAATACAACATCATTTGTATCTTTATGTCTTTATAATTAAACCAAGATACAGTTTTGTGAGTAAATGGTTCCAGGAGCCTAGCCCCATCTCAGCCCGTCATAGACTTTCAAATGTTATAATGTTTTTATCATCAATTTGCAGTTCGTTCCACCATTCTAGTGGTATAGGGATGGTTTAATGTTGCCCAAAGTGCTCGAAGTTGGTCAATTTTATTTGGTATGTTTAAGAGGTCTCCTTTGGTGGATTCAGAAGTACCATACAAGATCAGATTAACATAATTTGAACCTATGGGTGGGTTTTTATTTAATATGGTCCTTATACAGCAGTGGTTCTCAACCTCGGGACCCCGTCGGGAGTCGAATGGCGATTTGCCAGGGGTCGCCTAGCGGCTTCCAGCCACCCAGGAGAGAAGCGCTTTCTCTGCTCTTTTTTTTTTTCTGACATCGGGCCCGCCATCAGTCAAACGTTCTCATCGAGCAGACTAAACCTTTCCAGGAGAAAGTTTTGTTTTTTTCCCCCCGACAGGGTTAAAAAAGTAAACCTGCCGCACCGTGTGCACAGTGAGAGGGGATAGCAGTCTTCCCCTCTCACCTGTCACAGAAGTTCCAGCACAGTGCTGTGCTAGGACTCCTGTATTGGAGGTGACAGGGTCAATAAAGAGAACCTGTCGCCTCCAATTGCTATTACACAGGGGCTTGTTGCCTCTGTGTGATAGCAATGAACTGGAAAAAAAATAGATAAAAAAATTATTAAAGAAATAAAAATAAAAGAATAAAAAAATAAAAAAGCGATTAAAAAGAAATAAGAAACAAATGATTAAAAAATAAGTAAATTATAAAAAATAAACAATAATAAGGTGAGAGTCCTCCTCAGCCCTCTCCTAGCGCAGCAGTGTCAGTTCTTCCGCCACGCCGCCAGATGTCGCTGCAGCAGCCGCGTCATCCCTAAATTTTACCGTTGGTGGTCACCACAACTTGGCAAATGTTACCAAGGGGTCCCGGCCCTAGAAAGGTTGAGAACCACTGTTATACAGGGTTAAATAAGTGGTCTAATGTTGCCCAAAGGGCCCAAAACATTTCTCACACCTATATCTATATGAGCTAGTAGCAGCCCATCATGGACCTTTAAATGTTGTGAAGCCATTAGTAAAGGATAATTTGCAGTCGTATTAGTTCCTTGGGGGGTCTCTATGGTTTTGTTGTTTTATTGATGTCATATTGTCTGGTCAAAAGTAGCCACTATATTCCAGAGGTCCACTCCTATGAATTCGGAGGTACAGTGCAATGTCAGTTGGAGCCTGGTCCTAAGGGAGGTACATGATCTAGTTGATCTAGTCATTACAGGGTGTTTTATATAGACTTTGCAAGGTGTTTTATATAGACCACCCAGTATTTTATATACTCTTTGCAAGGTGTTTTATAAAGACCCCCCAATATTGCCCAAAGGGCCGAGGTATTTCCCCTACCTGTCTCCATGGGTTGAATCAACCACCTAAAGGATGTTACACAGGGCAGAGAATCTGGTTTCTCCTTTGTGTTTGATCGATCAGCAAGGGGGGTCATAGAAAGGGTATGAAACTGAGAGTTTCATTTAGCCCAGGTGACTGTGTAGCCCGTAGCGTATAAATCCACCCTGTCTCTCTTTGGAGTACTTTTTTGTCCCAGTCACCCCCACGTGTATCCTCTACTATGCACTCCAAGCCGAAAAAAGATAAAACGGTTGGATCGAAGTTATGGTACAGGCCAACATGGCGACTAATTGGCGTTGTCATCTTGCCATTAGATGTTAAATACACATGATCCTGAATACGCTTTGAGAAGGGCCTGATAGTTTTCCCCACATAAAATGCGCCGCATTGACAGGTCATAAGATAAACAACCCCCCTAGTTTGACAATCAATACGGTCCCTAGGGGACCATGGTTGGCCATTAGGGAGTTTGATAGATCTGCCTTGTGTAATGAATTTACAAAAAATGCAGTGCTCACATTTGAAAGTTCCCATGTGGGCTGTTTCTCTTGCCTTTGTCTCTAGATGGTGGCTATGTACTAGCTGGTCCTGTAGGGACCTGGGGCGACGGTATACAATCTCCGGTTGGGCTCTTATATACTTAGAAACTATAGGGTCTTGTGATAGCAGATGCCAGTGTTTGTCTAAAATCTGTTTGACTTGATTAAATTGCTTGGAATAGCGGGTAATTACTTTAACTGTTGGCATTTGTTGCCTCGCCTGTTGTTTGTTGGACGTATAAATTCGTTTCTCCCGGGTTTGTAGCTTGGCCCTTTGGTATGCTTGTTTCAAAACCCGTCTACTATACCCCCTTGCGCATAAGCGATCCCTAAGCTTCGCCGCCTCTTCCTCAAAGAGGTGTTCCAAGGAGCATACCCGTCTCAGCCGTAAATACTGGCTGTAGGGTATGCTCCTTTTTAGCGGGATCGGGTGTGCGCTGGTTGCGTGCAGGATAGTGTTTCCTGCCGATTCTTTTCTGTAGAGGCCCGTGAAAATTGAGCCATCGTCGTCGACTCCCAACTTGACATCTAAAGGTGCCCATACACTGCTCGATTCTCGTACGAGAAGCGGGCGAAATCCCGCGATCGTACGAAAATCGAGCAGTGTGAACTAAGACGTGCAACCGTTTCTACTGTACGGTCGCACGTCTTTTGTGGAGCCAACATGCTTGAAAACCAGCCGAGAATCGTACGATTCTCGGCGGGTTTCTAGCCTGCTAGCCTGATAGCTGCGTAACGGGCCGGTGTGCGCACTGCCTGTTCTGCATTGCCGTCATCGGAAGCCCGCCCCTCAGCCGGGCGGGCTTCCGATGATCGCAAGTACGATCTGCCCGTCCAAGTTGGGCAGATCGTACGGGCTTTTAATGAGCATACGACCATCGCAAGACCAAAGTCTTGCGATGGTCGTAAGGTGTATGGGCACCTTAAGAATGGGATAGATTTCTGGTGACATTGCATGGTAAATTTTAGATTAACCCCTTCATGACTGAGCTTGTTTTTGGTTTCTGTTCGTAAATGACTGACACACTTTTGACATTTTTGCTGTGTGATTCTTTCACGTCAGTAATATACTTTCTTACAAAGTGCACCGATACATATTATATATTGTTTTTTAGAGGACAGATAGGGCTATATATTTATATAACATACATGTGTCTAATGCCTCACTTAGGACAAATAAAATATAAAAAAATAGGAAAAAAAACGTAAAAAAAAACACTTTTTTCCCAGTTTTGATTTGTAGTATTTTTTTAACAAAACCAGCACAGCTAAAAAAAAATGCAATACATACATTCATTTATTTGTCCCTTATTTTTTTACACTTTTTTTTTTACACTTTTCACTTTTTTTTTAAACTTAAAAATGTTATTTTATTTATTTAATTATATCAAGCAGTCATTGTGAATTAATCTCACTATTACTGCTTGATAAATTAATACATTTTTGGTTATTATCAGGCTGCTTCAAACTTCAGAACAGCCGATAATAAGTTAGTGACACTGATCCTGCAGCAGTTCAGGATTCAGCGGTCACTGAATGTTTCAGAAAACTGAAACATTCTACTTTCAAGAATAGATACATTATGTGTCTATTTCTGAAAGTCAAAGATAAAAAAAAAAGCCAGTATAGCTTGAGAGAGATATCTCTCTCGATCTATATGAGCTGTCAGAATGCCGGCAAAAGCCGGCATGTGTGTCCGCTCTGCTGTGACTCTCAGACACCCGATATTAGGGTATCGGGTGTCTGAAAAAGGTTAACCCTTTCATTAATGGATGCCTAGATAGTTAGACATCCATTACTGAATGGTAACCGCTGATTCTCAGCGGTTACCAGCCTTCTAGTGCAGCAAATAACTTGTCACGTACAGTGTACGTGACAAGTCATTTGGTCCCTTTGTGGCGGGGCGTACAGTGTACGTCTCCCGTTACGAAGGGGTTAAAGTTGTTTTGCTGCAGAAATGAGACAAACATCTCCAGTTCCTCTTTGGAACCTATCCAGATCATAAAGATATCATCTATATATCTTAGCCATGTGAGGATGTATTCTGAGTATCCATGGGCGTCTAAGGAGTGGAATAATTCACACTCCCACCCCCCCCCAGATACAGGTTGGTTGTATCTGGAGGTAGTAGGAGCCGTTGAAAGTAAAGACATTGTGTGTCAAGATGAATAGTAACAAGTCCAGTATAAAGTTGTTATATAAGATAGATGAATTGGTTCTTTCCTCCAAGAACTGTCTGATGGTTTGTATGCCTTTGGAATGGGGGATGCTGCTATATAGCGCCTCTACGTCGATTGTGACCAGCCAGGAGTCAGGCGGAATCATGATTCCATCTATACTTTTTAGAAGATCAGATGTGTCCTTTAAATACAAGGGTAAGGCAATCACATGGGGTCTTAGATAGTCATCGATCATCCGACTGGCCAATTCAGTGAGGCATCATTACAAACTATGTAATACAAAAATAGCAATGTTGCTAAAATCCCACAATTTACAGGAAATCTTTCTACTTTCAGAATCAAACTCCACTGAAGATAATTTAACATTCATTAAAACAGCAGGGGATAGCAGGGAATTTCCACAGCCATGGCCAACATGCACAGCACAGGAGGAGATGCTCAATTTGGGCTTTACAATTGGTTCCTTTTTACTAAGTGCAACGACTCTACCCTTGGGTATACTGATGGATCGTTATGGGCCTCGTCCACTGAGATTAGTGGGAAGGTGAGTGTTTTACAACAGTTTAATTATAAATTTAAACAGATTGGTGATTCTTAATAGTGGGTTTTATTCTATTATCCAAACTAAAGTTAGAACTTTACCCTTATGTTTAAAATGACAACAAAGACCCTTTTAGAAATGTTTAGTAATGACAATCTACAGAGAGATACGTATAGATAATTGCAGACTTTCTATTCTTTGCATAACCTATTCTTATTTTCCTCCCTATTCATCTCACAGTGGCCATTTTTTTTTTTACTAAGGGCAGATTAATCCATCTCCCTTTTGCTTCCTGAATCTCTGGTACATGTGACTAGGACATGTGACCATGCACATCATTTCAGGGGGAAAATGTCTTTCCCTGAGATATTGCGAGATTTTGCAGTTTACAGATCAGTTTTCCAAGCAATGCACTGCTGATGTAGCCTTCCCAGGCTGCATCTCTTAGGCATGGGCTACATCACTTTTGTCTAAGAGGACCAGGAAGTGGAAAAACAGTAATTGTAAGTAAAAAGAAAAATAGGTGTATTTAACTAATTAATGTAACTAAGATAATGGGAGCCGCCCACGGGCTCTTGCTGTCCACAATTATGCCTTGCTGTGTCATCTGTTCCAACATCTGCTTGACTTCTTGATAAAAGGTGTGTAGGTATGCTTCTGTTCCGTTTCTGGATGGGTGGACTCTCCTACTCAATCTCATTGCTACAGCCCAGGTCAAAATTCCCCTGTGAAAACACCTCTGACCACTTATCCATTAATCGCCTTACCGCTTCCGCATTAGCAGGTGACGGTTCTCAGTGGACAGCTGTATGAGTGGTAGTATCTGCTATCCTGCCCATGCTTGGTCTGTTCCTGCTGACCATTTGGCAATGTTCACTTTAGCTACATAGTGTCATCCACAGAATTTCAGGAGCTCTATGTGGTCCACCTTAGAAGCAATCATGCCTGTAATCAGGGCCATTTCCGCCACTGGGGGCAGACGAAGTGGAATAGTCATGCTGTTACACATCCTGTCTAGCACGTTGCCTTGCCGAACTACTGTGAGGGTTCTAGCAACAATAGGGGTTATACCTAAGGGTAAGGGTTCCAGTATGACTGGGACACCTTGCAGTCAATGGCACGATCCGACATTCATGGGAAGTACAAACTCTTGGCAGGGAGGTGTTACGATTTCAATCCCAAAGGGAACCCTTACAATGCCAGCTTTTTCCTTGATGTTTGCTGTACTGATTATATTGCTGACGTTCAGAAATATAGTATTGTCTTTTGGGCACTAGATGGCCCTGTGGTGCAAAGCTAGTCTGTATGTTAGGTTTCTATATGTATGCTTATGTCTATGGTAGATATGTTTCCTGTTTGATGCTGTCTTCCTGTATACATGTATGCAGCATTCTTATAAGCAAGTAAAACTTAATTCGGCATTCCTCAAGATCTCAGTTATTCCTCTAAACACATAACCAAAAGGTTATGGGCCCAGACACTAAACAGAAAACTGCAAGTCAACAAGTGCTGCATCCAAGCTGCTGAAAGATTCAGCAGTTCAGATATAAGGTTTGCAATCGCAATGGAGCGTAAACCAACTGGGCGAGGCCATTGGAGCACGGCTGCTAATTTCTGTGGGTCCATGGAAAACCCCTTGTCTGAGATAACATATCTGAGGAATGTGACTTGGACTTGATGAAACTCACACTTTTCGAGTTTACAAAATAGGCCATTCTCCCGCAGACGTTGGAGTACTCGGGCTACATCAGCCTGATGGTTAGCCAGTGAGGGAGAATGGATGAGTATATCATCAAGATACACTACAAACACATTGTTAAAGCATATCGCACAACACATCGTTTATGAATTCCTGGAAGACAGCCGGAGCATTGCATAACCCGAAGTGCATTACCAGGTACTCATAGTGGCCACTTTGGGTATTGAATGTTGTCTTCCATTCATGGCCTTCTTTAATACGGACCAAATTATAGGCTCCCCTTAGGTCCAGTTTTGTGAAGATCTTAGAACCCTTGAGTCAAAGAGTTCAATGATAAGAGGTATCGGATACGCATTCTTAACGGTAATACGATTGAGCCCTCTATAATCAATGCATGGTCGAAGCTCCCCTCCCTTCTTTTGACGAAAAAGAATCCGGCCCCAGTCTGAGACATACTCTTCCATCGCTTTGTACTCCGCAACTGAGCGAGGATACACTCTACCATGAGGAGGGACAGACCCAGGGATAAGATCAATGGCACAGTCATACAGTCTGTGAGGAGGAAGAGTACTGGCCCGAACCTTATCAAACAGATCCGAGAACTCCCTGTACTCTTCAGGCAATTCGGAGACAGAAGCAGTACATAGGAATCTCGTGGGTCTTCACAAACATTTGGCAGAACATAGATAAGACCAGGACAAAATCTCAGACCTTCCCCAATCGAGCTTGGGATTATGGGTCTGGAGCCACGGATAACCCAGAACCACCGGAAAGTGCGGGGAGGAGATCACCTGGAACTGGATCGTCTCATATGTAAAGCCCTTACAGCCATGGTAAGTGGAGCGGTCTGGAGGGTGATGAGTGCAGGCTGTAAGGGTCTGCCATCAATGGCCTCAATAGCCAACGGAGTGGTACAAAGTTGTGTGGGTATCAGACTCCAAGAGACAAAAGAAGCATCAATAAACATACCCGCAGCACCGGAGTCAGAGCTAAAGTAACTGAGGAGTCTGCCCATGAGAGTACCACAGTGACCAGATGCTTCTCTTTAAGGAGCCCTGGGGTCAAGGAAACCTCACCTAAGATCCGACCCCTATGGAGTCTTAGGTACAAGCGTTTCCCGGCCATGTGAGACATGACCACAAAAGATGACCTGCGAGGCCGCAGTAGAGACATAGCCCCTCCCATCTCCTAAAGGCCCTATCAGCCTTGGACAAACATGTAACTCCCAGTTGCATGGGTTCAATATCTCCAGTAGACAACTCACCAGATGGTGAGGATGGAGAGGGAGGTGTGGGAGGGGAGGAAAACGAGGGAGCCAACTTGTTAAGAGGCCTACGCAGGCGCTCTTTAAACGAGGTCTCTCACGGAATCTGGCGTCAATGAGAATCAGGAATGACACTAGCTCCTCCAGATCGCTAGGCAATTCCTTAGCAGCCACTTCATTCTTGATATTATCGGAGAGCCCATGGAAGAAGGCTGCCACCAGTGCCTCATTATGCCAACCTACCTCTACTGCTAGGTTACGGAATCGTATGGCATACTCGGCTACAGTTCTCATATGTCCATCCTGCCGGATGGACATAAGCTGTTTAGCAGCAGAGAGGGATCGAGCTGGCACATTAAATAACCATCTGAAGGAGGCCACAAATTCTGGGTAGTTGAAAATAATGGTGCGGATTAGCGGATTAGCCCAGGCTAATGCTTTATCCGTCAATAAGGATATCAAGAACCCGGCCTTCGCCCTGTCATCAGGAAATGCCTGCGGAACCAACTCAAAATAGATTCCCACCTAGTTCAGGAATCCAAGGCAATGATTGCGGTCACCCCCTTGGCGTTGGGGTAAGCGAGCTTGACCCGACATGCCCCTTCCAGGGGTAGGTTTAGGAGCAACGGAAGGACCAGCAGGGGTAGTGGCAGGGCCCAGAGGCGAAACATTAGCTGGGCCAAATGAGCCATGTGAGAGAGCAGGGTCTGCAGGGCATGAGCAAACCGCTCCATTCTTTGATCCTGCGAATCAAGCCTGGTAAAAATAGTCTGCAATGTAGGGGGACTAGGGTTTACACTAGCACCACCCGGATTTATGGCCTTTGCATAATGTCAGAGCTCAATGAAAACCAGACAAGCAAAAGGTCCTAGTTAAAATATTTATAACGAACATTGTCTACAGGAGCACGCAGAATTATAAACCGGAAAAAGCCAGAGTCAGGAGCCGGAGTGTGTAGTCATTCAAGCCAGGTCAGGAACACAGGAATCAGCGTAGTCAGAAACAAGCCAGGAGCAGGAGCCAAGAAATCAGCGTTGTCACGAACAAGCCAGGAGCAGGAGCCAGAGGAGAACGTCAGCCAGGATCTTGGTCATACACAGAATCAGGATACTCAGAGCAGCAGGAATGCACTAGCAGGAAGACCACGCAAGGGCAAGGTCAGACTGGACTGAGTGGTTCATATATAGTGAGTGGGGTGACATCATCACTCAGAGACAGGAAACTCCCATCTGACACGTTCAGATTATGCTCTCCTGTCTGGCCATAAGAGGGAGCCTAGGAGTAGTGAGCAACGTTCCAGAGTCTGCTTAGGCAAATAAGGAAACACAGGTGAGTGAAATGGCAGCCAAGCCAGAATGCTGCAAACCAGTAAAGTCAGGGTGGAACCTTGACACTAGGCAGCCTTGCATAGTCATAGAGTGCGCTTATTAACGCTTTAGAAACCAGACCTGATCAGGAACGGACACTAGAATACGCCAAAGGAAAATGAATCGATGAATATGGCAGAAGGAAAGAAAATATGCATAATAAAGAAAAAAAAAAGCCCTTAAGATGCAGGAGAGCGCAAAGCAAAACAAAGAAAGCAGAGCGTGTTTTTGCTGTAAAAAGAGTGGTCATCTCAAAAAGGACTGTTCAATCTGTAAATCAGAGCAGAGAAATAGAGAGGCACCTAAAAGAGAAAGAGCTAAGGCAGCCACATAGGAAACTGCAGGCACATCATGGAGAGCTACTTTTAAAGTGATTCAGAACAGTATACCACGCAGATGGTATACACAACAGAAATTGATTTCAGTGCAAAGGACAAAGTCTTCCTAGCAAATGGGTAAAGTATTACTACAGAAGGTAAAGGTCAAGGATTCTTGAACTGTATCCACCTTCAGGGGACAAGCAGAGTATCCTTGTGAAAAATTGACTGTATGTTCCAGACCTAGAAGGAAGCCTTCTATCAGTGTAAACCCTTGCTAATAATAGTTTCATAGTTCAATAGTTCAATTCAGAGGTGATGAATGTACAATCCGAAACAATAAGCAAATCCTCGCAAAAGGAAAATTGGAAGAACAGATAAACAGACTAATTACCGCAGACGAACAAGTCAAGACACCCACTCATAATACACACAACAAATATATCCACCTATGGCACAGACTACTAGGGCACCGAAACCCAGAAACCATAAAGGACATTATAAAAAGAGGCTTACAACAAGAAATAACCGTACTGCCCTGCCAAATGTTCATGACATGCAAATGCTGTATGGCAGCAATGGCCACACGTACCCCACTTCCACAGGCCACTCAAAAAAAAAAAAGCACCCACTCTTTGGAGCTCATACACAGTGATGTGTGGGACCAATGCAAACTCCCACATCAGGCAGCAGGAACATATATCTGATGAAGCACAAGAATGAAACATCAGAAAAACTTCAAGCGTTTGTAGCTATGCCCAGCAAGAAATTCCAACGGAAACACGGAAATATGGCACACCGACAACAGAGGGGAATACATCAGTAGGGAAGTGGAATCATATCTGAAGAAAGAAGGTATAGTACACCAGACAACCACACCATACACTCCTGAACAAAATGGTGTAGCAGAATGGAAAAAAAAAAAAATCACACTCTTGGCCAGAAATGGCCAGATGCTTGCTGTCAGATGCCAACCTACCTAAAAAGGTCAGAAGCAGTCATGACTGCAACATACCTACAGAACAGACTACCATCAAAAGCCGTTGAAAGCTCCCCATTTGAAATGTGGCATGGATCGAATTCTAGCCTAGGGCACATCAGAGTGTTTGGCTATAAAACTTACGGCTATATTCCAAAGGAGAAGCAATCCAAATTGGAGAACACAGGCATTGAAGGTATTCCTGTGGGCTATAGTGAACAAAGTAAGGGATATAGAATCCTAAACTCAACGACTGACAAAGTGACAATACGCTGCAGCTTTTTTTCCGATGAGAACCCATCACCAGAATCAATGATCCTGGGAAGTTGTGAAGTAAATTCGCAAATAAACCAGCAAAGGAAGCAGAAAAGATTGAAGCCACACAGGAGTCAGAAAAAGAGGTGGGACTCAAAATGGATAAGTCAAACTCCATGTTAAATTTTGCTGAACAACCGGAAATTAGAAGATTCATGCACGCAAAAAAGGGAATACCAGCCTGCAAGCTGTCATACACTGCTAAGACACAGCATACTCGGACCAATATTGTAGGATGACTTAGAAAAATTACCAAAACGTGAAGCCAATCAATGGCGACAGGCAGCAAAAGAAGAAATAAAATCACTCAAAGAAAATAAAACGTGGACACTTAGAGCTTCCCTTCAATGGCAGAACTATAGGAAGCAAATGGACTTTTAAGGTGAAGCCTGATGCAGAAGGAAATATCCACAAATACAAGGCCAGATTAGTTGCCAAGATATACTCCCAGAAATTTGGAGAAGACGAAGATGAAACATTTTCTCCCATCGTAAAACACTCCACTATCAGCACACTCCTTAGCATCTCAGCCGGGAAAGGCATGCAAGTGAGACAACTAGATGTTAAAACTGCTTTGCCATATGGAGACATTAAGTAAGATCTCTACATGAAGCAACCACCAGGGTTTGAGCAAGGACAAAACCTAGTGTGTAAACTCCCTTAGAGCATCTACGGACTCAAGCAATCTGCAAGAATGTGGAATGCGTATGTGAATGAAATACTCACGAAAGAGGGATTCACAAGAAGCAAAACAGATCCCTATCTTTATTCTAGGAATCAAGAAGACAGATGGATATACATTCTTATTTATGTTGATTCCTGTCAGCTCCATGGCAGCACACGAATGGGTTAATCCCTCCCTCCTCCCCTAATCAGGATCGTAACTCATAAAAGCTGAAAGAGTCCCCTGGCTTGCCGTTCCTTTTTTTTCCTCCTACATGTCAGGATCTGAGCACGGTGCCTACCTAGCAGGGATAAAGTTCTTGCTGTCCGCCTTCTTCTTCTACCTCCTTCAGTTGGCGAAGTCCCTGTGAGCCCTTTCCTAAATGGTGCAGGTCCATGGTGGCGGTGTTGAAACGCACGCTGTGCATTCCACTGATGTTTCCGCCGCTGGGGACCTTCCGGCCACTGCATTGTAAGACTTGCGGCGGCAGGTGGAACGCACCCAATACGTTTCACCCAGGCACTTCCGCCGCTGGACGAGTTCTGTTTTTTGAACAAGAAGGGGACTATAGTCAAATAGTTCACAAACTAAAACAAAAAACTTTGAAATTAATGAGCTAGGAAACAGTCACTATCTGGTAATTCAAATAGAGAGAGAAGGAGATGGAAGCTACTGTATCTTCTCAACCAAAGTCAGAAAATTGCAGAAACTTTGGAACAATTCCACATGCAAGATGCAAAAGGAAGTAAAAACACCTATGGAACCAGGCTACAAAAAGAGCAATGAAGCAGAAAACTTTCTACCCAACAATGGCATGTAGCGCAGAGCAATCGGAAAGCTACTATACATCGCTACTGTGACAAGACCAGACATAGCAGCAACAGTCGGCATACTCGCTAGAAAAGTTGCAGCACCCCGTCAGCTTTTAATGAACATGGGCACAGACATGTCAAACCCCATCCCAATCTTTGAAGACAACCAGGGTTGTATAAAGCTGACACAATCAGAAAGAGTCAACCCTAGAACCAAGCATATCGCTGTGAAGTATCATCTGCTAAGTGACACTCAAGAGCAAGCTATTATCGAAATGTAATATTGCTCATAAGGAGAAATGACTGCGGATGCACTCACCAAGCCATTGCCAAAGGATTGTCGCAGTTTCCTTCGAGAGAAGCTGAATGTCATACATATAGCAACACATATGCTGTTGAGAAGGGGTTTTGGAAATACAACAGCCTATGCTGATATGTAGTGATTGTATTGTTGACATTCAGAGATGTAGTATGGTCTTTTGGGCAGTAGATGGGTTTAACTGCTCCTCGAACCTGAGCTCCTCGGCAGAGCTCAGGCCGGAACCAACACATGGCAGAGCCCAATGCATGGCAGAGTGCAGACGAGAACCAACACACGGAAGACGCAGACCAGAACTAACGCACAGCAGAGCGCAGGCCAGAACCAACACACTGCAGATCCCAATGCACGGCAGAGCGCAGACCAGTACCAACAAATGGCAGAGCCATACGCATGGCAGAGTGCAGACCAGAACCAATGCAGGGCAGAGCCCAACATGGCAGAGCGCAGACAAGAACCAACGCACAGCAGAGCACAGACCAGAACCAACACATGGCAGAGCCCAATGTATGGCAGAGTGCAGACCAGAACCAACACACGGCATACACAGACCGGAACAGCCGCACGGTAGAGCACAGACCTAAACCCGCACACAGCAGATCCTAAAGCATGGCAGAGCGCAGACCAGAACACACTGCAGAGCCCAACGCACAGCAGAGCACAGACCAGAAGCAACGCACGGCAGAGCGCAGACCAGAACCAATGCACGACAGACCCCAGCCCCAAACTAGTGTTATAAAACAATGTATACTGGTCAGCTCCCCGTTACATAAAGAAAAGGCAGTATCCAGAGTGTGGCATTCCCGCAGTATGTGTGCAGCAGCCCAGAGAACGTTGCCATGGAAACCAGGAAGCTTTTAGAAGCCCGGCAAGTTGGCTCTACATCAGGGGTCCTCAAACTACGGCCCGCCAGGGTCCTTGACCCGGCCCGTTCGGCCACATGACCCTTGCCATAGGTATCAAGGCCAGATTAAGGGAGCTGCAGCTCCAGGCCCCTACCTTAACTACCTCCCGGCCGTCCGTTGTAATAAAACGGACGGCCGGGAGCTCTCTAGATCAGCCGCTCCCACTTGCGCACGCGAGCGGGAAATACCATAAATTTAAAAAGAGGCAGCGATGCCTGTTAACATACAAGCGATCCGCATGTATAAGCTGCGATAAGGATCGCTCCCTCCGCGCCCCCCCTCCCGCTCTCATGCTGGTCCCAGGTTCCGCTGTGCCCGGTGCGAACCTGGGACCAGCATAGTGCCTCTCTGACAGGGGATAAGAGGGAGGTTGGTTCACGATCTCCCTCCGGGCCCCTCTCCGCTGTAGGAATGCGGAAGTGATGTATATTACATCACTTCCGCATTCTTGTGTCACTCTCCAGCATCAGACGCTGGAGAGAAGTTGATGAAGCAGATCTCTGCTTCATCAGCTTCTTCGGGGGTCCTAGGTGACATTAGGGGTCTTGGAGACCCCTGATGTCTCCAGAAAGAGGACCTGTCACATCGTTTGCTATCACATAGGGGTTTTTCTTAGCCCCCTATGTGATAGCAATAAAGTTAAGTGGAAAAAAAATTGGGAAAAAAATTCAAGTTTCCCAAAAAAAAATCCCCACCTATACATACACCCATGCAAACATGCGTCGGGTGCACATACCTGCGAAAACGACGATTGCGCCCATTACGCCGCACATGTTGCATATTGCCGCGAACGTCAAAGTGAGAGCAATAATTCTAGGGCCATTAATCACTGATAACACTAAACTGATGAGCGGTAAAAGCTTTTAAAGCGACGTCTATAGTCACTTTTGGGTATCTTTTTTTATGCGATTTCGCGAGTGCGTGCAAATTTTAAGCTTGACATGTTTGGTGTCTAATTACTAGACTTGACCCCGTCTTTTATGTTTTACCATAAAATTGGGTGATAATAAATGTTTCCTAACATAATGTAAAAAAACTACTTTTTTTTTCAAAATTTTCAGTAATTTTCCCGAAATATAGTAAAAAATAAAAATCTCAGTGTTGATTAAATACCACCAAAAGAAAGCTCTATCTGTTCCCAAAAAATGGTATAAAATTAATTTCAGTACAGCGTTGCATGATGGAATAAATGTCAGTCAAAGTACTGCAGCGCTGAATACTGAAAAATGGCCTGGCCAGGAAGGGGGTCTAAACATCTGGTCTTCAAGTGGTTAAAATAGGACTAGCCGCCCTAAACAACGTATAGCAATCAATCGGCCGGGTCCAGGGAGAGATCGTCATTCCGCCGGCCCCGCCTGGGTGTCAGGGAAGACACACAGGCTGTTCCGGAAGCTTTACAGCTTCTGTGTTCGGCCTGCGTGGCTGCGCCCTTTCATCTCAGGGCCCATACCGAGGCAAACCAAATGCCAGGCTTCCTTTAGCAGCGTAACGCCCCTCCAACTTTGGGTGCACGCCAGCACAGGCTCTTGTAGGGCGGCCAATAAGAAGAGAACTGGGATATGAAGTGATGTCATCTCCCTGCCTCTCCCAAAGCTGCACGCCGCTGTAGAGAGGTAAGACAGGGCAGTCTACATGCCCATTTATTGTAATAAATAAATACTTGAGCTGTAGAAAATAATAACAAATCATGCTAGTACATGTTCCAGGCTAAGAGAAATTAATTGTATTAAAACAATGTTTTGTTTATTAAAGAAGTTGTTAAAAAATATTTATATATACCCTTCACACCAGAGCAGCAGTTGCTGGAACGCACAGCAATTGCTCACTAACATTCCCCCTTTGTTCTGGGACGGGAGTGGGTGTTGCGGTGCGGCACCACAGCCACGCCCCCCATTTTCCAAACGATCATCCGGCCCTCAGCATCGTCTGAGGGACAGTGAACTCTCCTAATTAGAGAGCCGCCTCTCCCTGCAGTTCCAGCGCATACTGCAGAATGGATTCTCCCACTCACTGCTTACTAATGATGAAGCAAGCCCTAAGGTCCCCTATAACAATGGTTCGGGTGAACACTGCTTCCAATGGGCTGATTAACTTGTCTAGGGAATCCTGGTCCTCTGCTGGAAGGTGCAAGATGAACTTCCTTGCTTCCTCTTCAAGGGCGTTAACGGCCAGATCCACCTGCTGTGTAGGTGGAACCATATATGACTGGATCAAGCTGCACAATTTCCTAATCTAGTCATCTAAATCCTTATCTGGTCCTGTATACTTGGACAGCTGTTGTGGTAGCAATCCCACCAGCAATAGGAAGTGTAACTCCCTCAGAGCTGCAGCCGACTGGCTATGATGTCGTGCTGCTCCCCTTACCACTGCCTGACCCTGTTTGTGACGCTAAGTGTTGTGTAAAGGTATCAGCCAAATGATCAGACCAGTGGTTATATGCAATTTCTATTTTACAAACAAAAATTTGACCTTAGTTGCACAGGGGACATAAAATTAACAAGGGGAGTGCAGTACAAAAAAATTCAGATAAACAGTGAAGGAAACAGGATTAGAAGAACAAATGAAACTATAGAGCAGTTCTTCAAATGGCCACTAGATGGCAGAGAAGTTTCAAAATTCAGTAAACTAATGAGAGGAAAAGAACAAAAAGAAATAGTCTCACGAATCCTTGTAGAAAGGATAGATCAGCCTCTCATACAGACTGTTAGCTGAGTGGATCTGCTGCTGTCTCCGGCTTCACAGACGCTGCTGCTGATAACTTCGGTCAGGAGGTTTTGGTTGCTGAAGGTAGGGCCACCCCACTGCAAGGACAGTTTCTCCAAACGGACTGCAAAAAAGTCCTCACCAGTGACTGGGGCTTAGGCCTCGTTCATACCAGATGCAGTGCATTCCGGCCTGTTTCTGGCCAGAACGCACTGCCTCGCATTGCGGCCGGCTCACTTTTTTGTTGGGCAGGAGGGGGCGTGGCGGTCCATTGCAGTGAATAGCATTGTAGTCACGCCCTCAGGCCGCAATTTTCCAAAGTTAAAGGCACCTGCACCTGTCACTGAATAAAGGGGCACTCCGCCACACATGCAATTTTTAAGCTTGGCATGTTGGATATCTATTTACTCGGCACAACCACCTAAAATTGGTGGAGAAAAGATTTAAGCACAAGGTGTTTGAAGGTGACAGGTTCTCTTTATGGAGCCTGCCCTCCAGTACAGAAGATCGAGCACAGAAAGTAGGGGTTCTTATCAGTTAGAGCGGTTAGAGTCTGGAACTCGCTGCCACTGGCAATGATTTCAGCTAAGAGTGTGGAATCATTCAAAAAGCATTTGGACAATTTCCTCAGAGACCGTAACATACAGGGGTACAGGTGCCCTTAAAAACAAGATCACACAGGGACTCATACCCATGCAGAATCATATGCATACACGCAATAGGTTGAACATGACTATGTAACCGTAGTGTTATTATAATACAATTTTTCCCCCTAAAACATAGTGTTTTTTGTGCACTAAAATTAACTCAAGTGTATTTTTCACTGTAATTTTGGGTTTGATAAAGAATTGTGCTAATATCATGTGACATAAACATTTGCAATTGCCACCATTTTATTCTACAGGGTCTCTGCTTTCAGGAAATATATAATTGTGGGTTTTTTAAAGTAATTTTCGGGCTAAAATGTGGATAAGAACACGTGTGCAAAAAAATATTTTGCCAGCAAAAGGGTTAAAGATGCTGCTTTGGTGTACTCGACACTGCGGTGATTATGTGCAGTGAACTGGACCACAATATTGTGCAGAGATGTTCTGCTAACAAAGGGCAGCTTGTTAACCCTTACTTACTAACAAGTTCATGGTGCTGAAAAATTCAAAAAGTCCATATCAAAATATTAGAAAAATATACCTAAAAAAATTAAACTACTACCTAAACCCCAAACATCAAAACAATAGAAGCCAGAAAATAAAGTGTACACTTAAAAAAAAAACTACCCCTAACAAAAAATATAGGGGGTAAAAACTCCACTCTCTGCAGTCACTATAATGTAACAGCAGCAATATGCAGCGCTGAATATAGAGCTCTATAAATCTATGCTAGCACACTACTAAAGGTGCCCATACACCTTACGATTATCGTTTGATAATCGTATGCGATCGACTTTTCGTACGACAATCGTAACGTGTGAATGTAGTGCCCGAGCGATAGTACTGTACAATCGTACGACTTTTGACGGTCAAGCATGTTTGAAAACTTTGGTCGATCGTACGATGTTCGCATGGTTGGGGGCGTCTCCGTCCATCATAAGTTGTACGAATAACACTGCGCATACGAACATAATTGCGCTCAATTACCGCAAGTCGTCCAGGTGTTTTTTTCTAACTACCGCTGATTGAACCTTGCGATAATCGGGGCAGGATGGGGCCGTCGTCCGAAAATCGTACGACGGTTCTATCATGGGACGAAAAGTTTCGTCCGATAATCGTAAGGTGTATGGGCACCTTTACACTGTACTACTAGCACAATCTGTCTCTCCTTCACAAACCTGTCAGCTGGCCCTCACTACTCACAACATACACTAACAGAAGAATGCTGGGAGAGCTAACTTTTATAGAGAGGGGGCTGGCACATTTTCAACGCCCTATTATTGGCCATAATGTTTCATCCAAACAGAGTTTACAGGTAAGGCACAGCATTATAGTTACATACATAGTTACATAGTATTTGAGGTTGAATACGTTCAACATTAGTCCATCAAGTCCAACCTATTAGGATCTCATTCTAGGAGTACCCGTACCCCTGTATATTACGGTCCCTTAAGAAATCGTCCAAAAGTTTCTTGAACAATTCCACATTCTTTGCTGAAATCACTGTCTGTGGCAGTGAGTTCCAGACCCTAACTGATCTTACTGTGAAGAACCCCCTTCGCCCCTTGTGCTGGAATTTTTTTTCCATCAATTTTAGGTGGTGGCCTCTAGTTTTTGTAATGGAGTTAATTTTAAACAGTTTATCGCTAATGTTGCTGCCACCATTGAACATTTTGTACATGGAGATCATATCCCCCCTCAATCTCCTCACCTCCAATGTGAACATGTTTAAATTTAGTAGCCTTGTCTCGTAGCTCTGGTCCTCCATACCCCTAATTAGTTTGGTTGCCCTCCGCTGGACTTTTTCCAACTCAAGGACATCTTTTCTTAGTACTGGTGACCAGAACTGGACCGCGTACTCCAGATGAGGTCGAACCAATGATCTATGGGCTATTATGGGCAAGTTATCTTTTGGTGCCTGGGTGAACTTGCCCATAAGTTCTCCATTTGTGTGAACATGCAAAGTTTGCCACAAACCCAACTTGGTGGCTAAGGCTGGGCACACACCTTACAACCATCGCAAGACTTTTGTCTTGCGATGGTTGTAAGGTAATAAAAAAAAGTACGATCTGCCTATCTTGGACAGGCAGATCGTACTTGCGATATCCGAAAGCCGCGCCCCCCTGAGGTGCGGGCTTCCGATTACCGCAATGCCGAACGGGCAGTGTGCGCTTGCGCACACCGGCCCGTCCGGCTTTTATCTTACGAACATGCTACACACCCGCCGAACATCATACGATGCTCGACGGGTTTTCGAACATGTTCCTAAGATAAAAGTCGTGCGACCTTACAGTAGTAGAGAATTGTGTGTATCTTCCTGCACTCCTTACCGGATCTCCTAGGAGATGATGTCTGTAATAGGGTGCTTGTAGCGACCACGGAGGCACCGTGTAGTCAAGTAGTAATTCCAAAAGATGTCACCAGCACTCCAAAAGTAGATTCAATATATTTTAATGACAACGGTCATTCAAAATCACAAGTACTTTCGGGGCCACGTTGGGTCCCCGTCATCAGGCTCAGAACGTAGAGGTCGCTTACAGGAGTAGAGGTTGCACGGCTTCCACACACCTTACGATAATCGTACGATCACGGGATTTGCAGCGATTATCGTACGATTATCGCAAGGTGTGTGGGCACTTTTACGCGAACCTCATCCCCCGTGGTTACATGTGATTAGGCACAGATGAGCGACTCTGGGTGCAAACAGTACATACCTGTGAATACCTGCTAAAGAGGAATACTGATTCTTGGTGGCATATGGGGCAAACTGGTCATGTGAATAAGCCCCAAAGTATCAGTTTTAAATGGCATGTTCAATTTTACAGTTTTTTCTTATTTTAAAAACAAATTATTATTTGGTTTGATGTAGAAGTACACTATTTTATGTAAACCTATCCCCTGTCACTTTCCACAGCTTTTGTTTTGCTCTGTCCTGTGCTCTAATGGCTCTTGCTGGATATGATCAATCAGGTATGTCATTTTTGTCAGTTTGTATGCTGTCTAATGTTTAGTAAACAATTATTTTCTTCCTCCATACCCCTAATTAGTTTGGTTGCCCTCCGCTGGACTTTTTCCAACTCAAGGACATCTTTTCTTAGTACTGGTGACCAGAACTGGACCGCGTACTCCAGATGAGGTCGAACCAATGATCTATGGGCTATTATGGGCAAGTTATCTTTTGGTGCCTGGGTGAACTTGCCCATAAGTTCTCCATTTGTGTGAACATGCAAAGTTTGCCACAAACCCAACTTGGTGGCTAAGGCTGGGCACACACCTTACAACCATCGCAAGACTTTTGTCTTGCGATGGTTGTAAGGTAATAAAAAAAAGTACGATCTGCCTATCTTGGACAGGCAGATCGTACTTGCGATAATCGCAAGCCGCGCCCCCCTGAGGTGCGGGCTTCCGATTACCGCAATGCCGAACGGGCAGTGTGCGCTTGCGCACACCGGCCCGTCCGGCTTTTATCTTACGAACATGCTACACACCCGCCGAACATCATACGATGCTCGACGGGTTTTCGAACATGTTCCTAAGATAAAAGTCGTGCGACCTTACAGTAGTAGAGAATTGTGTGTATCTTCCTGCACTCCTTACCGGATCTCCTAGGAGATGATGTCTGTAATAGGGTGCTTGTAGCGACCACGGAGGCACCGTGTAGTCAAGTAGTAATTCCAAAAGATGTCACCAGCACTCCAAAAGTAGATTCAATATATTTTAATGACAACGGTCATTCAAAATCACAAGTACTTTCGGGGCCACGTTGGGTCCCCGTCATCAGGCTCAGAACGTAGAGGTCGCTTACAGTAGTAGAGGTTGCACGGCTTCCACACACCTTACGATAATCGTACGATCACGGGATTTGCAGCGATTATCGTACGATTATCGCAAGGTGTGTGGGCACTTTTACGCGAACCTCATCCCCCGTGGTTACATGTGATTAGGCACAGATGAGCGACTCTGGGTGCAAACAGTACATACCTGTGAATACCTGCTAAAGAGGAATACTGATTCTTGGTGGCATATGGGGCAAACTGGTCATGTGAATAAGCCCCAAAGTATCAGTTTTAAATGGCATGTTCAATTTTACAGTTTTTTCTTATTTTAAAAACAAATTATTATTTGGTTTGATGTAGAAGTACACTATTTTATGTAAACCTATCCCCTGTCACTTTCCACAGCTTTTGTTTTGCTCTGTCCTGTGCTCTAATGGCTCTTGCTGGATATGATCAATCAGGTATGTCATTTTTGTCAGTTTGTATGCTGTCTAATGTTTAGTAAACAATTATTTTCTTGTCATTCAACCTATTTTTGTCTTGTTAACCTAAGTTCTCTTTTTTTTTTAATCGAGTTCCAAAGTATCTTTACACTCAGACACAAGATGCTAGTCACCCAATCCATTTTTTTGCTTTGTTTTAAGTTATCTTATTCGAAATTCAAATCTTAATCTAAAACATGTTCTGACAACTACTGCTCCCATGATAAGCTTCTTCCCGTTACCCACCCTCTCCTCTTTTTTTATCAACTTGTATGGTTGACTGAGCCTGCACAAAGGACACTTACTCAAGTCTATGAGAAGCTGGTGACAGAATTTTAAAATAAAGCAATATTTTTAAAAAAAAACTCTATACTTAGGTAACATTCACTTTTTTTTGTTGTTTTCCCTAAAAAGGAACTTTGCCCATATCTTCAAAATAACAATAGCACCTTTAGAAATTTTTAGTAATGACAATGTACAAACAGACACTTCTAGTTATTTGCAGGCTTTTTATTTTTTGCATACCTTATTTTTCTTTTCTTCCCCAGTCTTCTGACTGTGGCCATTTTAACTAAGGGCAGGTTACTACTTTACTTCCTGGAACTCTGGCACATGTTGCAGCAAAGTGGCATTAAAAAAATAAATACATTTTTTAACAGTCTGCAGAAGAGAAAAAAAAAGCGTGTGGTTCCCCCCCAATTGATTTAGGTCTGGTAGGAATGTTAGGAGGGTCCCCCCAAGTAAAAAAAAAGAATGCGTAGGGTTCCCTCCACAATACATACCAGGCCCTTTAGGTCTGGTAGGAATTTTAAGGGGGAACCCCCACCCCACAAAATGGGAAAAAAACAAACGTGGGGTCCCCCTACATTTTTTACCAGACCCTTGATTCGAGCATAGGCCCGGCAGGGCAGGAAAGGGGGGGCGATTGAGTGGCTCCCCCCTCAATGCTCCACCAGGCCACATGCCCTCGGCATTGGGAGGGTGTTCCCATGCCGATGGGGACAAGGGCCTCTTCCCCACAACCCTGACTCGGTGGTTGTGGGGTTCTGCGGGTTCTACTTGTACCCCTACTCATTCACTAAAGGGTTAAAATTCAATTTAACCCTTTAGAAGCAGGCGCGTTCAGCAAACATGCTGAAAAGTTCTCCAATTTTGAACTTTATTGCAAACCCCTTTGAAGTCAATGTGAGGCAAATCTTTAATAATATTTTTCCCATTTTCTAGGATAAATTGACAAGGGATTGTTAAACAAAGGACATGTGGAAGACATACATAGACATACATACATACCCAGGCAAATTAGTTTTTTTTTTAACAAATTTCATTTGGCAGGGAACAGTGATTTTAATAATGTATTAATGGCAACATTAAAAACCCTGAACCTGCCTGTGAAGTGGTGCTTATGTACAATTTATACAAACTAATAAAGCAAAAGTGAGATTTACAAAGAAAAAAATACTGTTTAACAACTTGAAGAATGGGGTGTTAAACCCCCTTCATGTCCAGGCCATTTTTCAGTATTCAGTACTAAGGTATTTTGACTCACATTTATTTAGTCATGCAACACCGTACCAAAATGATTTTAATATCATTTTTTTTAGACAGATATAGCTTTCTTTTGGTGGTATTTAATCACCACTGGGCTTTCTATTTTTTACTATATAAAGAAAAAAAGTACAGACATTTCTGAAAAATGTTATGAAACATTCCAAACAAGTAATCTTTCTTCATACATTTAGGCCAAAATGTATTCTGCTACATTTCTTTAGTCACATCGGGTAAATAGATACCAGACAGGTCAAGCCTTAAAATTGTGTGCGCCCGTGAAATTGCATAAAACTACCATACCCAAAATTGGCCATAGGCGATACTTCAAAGGCTTTTACCTCACATTACTCTAGTGTTAACAGTAAATGATAGTCCAAGAATCATTGCTCGCACTCCAACCTTCAAGTGGGTTTATAACATGTGTGGTGCCATCGTCATTTACTCATGTAGTTACTTTGTATGTAGGTGGTTGTATATGCGCTTACGTAGAGGTGGGGGACTTCAGAAAAAAATTGTGTTTTTTCAATTTTTATATGCGACTTAAATTTTGTAAAACTTTTTTTATTACGTAACTTTATTGTTATCAAGCTAACAAACTAACAAGCCCCCTATGTGTTAGCACAGATAGTCCTCTTTATGAAAACATCAGGGTTCTATTGTCCCTATTGTCACCTATAGACCCCAAAGAAGCTGATCAATCACAGATCGTGCATCACCAGCTTCTTCTCCGGCTACAGCAGCCAGAGAAATGACAAGCTGAAACAAGAAGTGATGTAATACACATTGCTTCTGATTTCAGCGATCAGAGGCGAGATCAGCTATTGGAAGCGTGCTGATCTCCCTCTGATCAATGTAAACAGACCCGTTATGCCAGTCTGCATGGAGGACAGCAGAGCCCAGGATAGCCCAAATGCTTGTATGTAACAGCCATCACTTGCTGTAAAAAATGTTTTCAAAGTTTCCTGATCCCACTCGTGCATGGGGGCACCGAGTGGGAAAAGATGTTTAAAAACATCCACCCACCCTCAAGTCCGAGCCATCCAGCCCTTTAATTACAACAGGCGGACAGCAAGCAGTTATAGTATTGAACATTTAATACTTTTTTAATAATGAATCTGGATCAAACATATATACATTGCCCGGCAAAGTGTTTATTTACGTTTTTTGGCAAAGCCCTTACAGTCATCATGTTTCTAAACATTTGGCTACCACTCTCTCTCTCTCCTCCCTCTACTAGCTTGGAGAAGAGAGGATACAGACGGGAGCATAGAGTAGGGTAGGGGCTTACCCTGTTGGTACCCTGTGTTTGTGGAGGGACAAGTTGATTCTGTAGGCAACTAGAACTTTTAAGCAACATGTAGCAGCATCCGTTGCAAGTGATTTAATCTGCATTTTAAATAGCTTAAAAATCCTTTCACTTTAACCCCTTAGTGACACATATTCAGAAAATGGTTTTGCTTCTGGGGACCAGGGCATATGTAAAATAGTATTTGAGGTTGAAAAAAGACACAGGTCCATCAAGTTCAACCTTTGTGTCTGTGTGTGTGCGTGTGTATATGAGTCCCTGTGTTGTCTAGTATTTAAGAGTACCTGTACCCCTGTATATTATGGTCTCCGAGGATTGTATGTAATTGATTTTTGAATGAATCAATATTCTTTGCAGATGCCACTGCTTGTGGCAGAGATTTCCAAAATGTAACCACTCTAACTGAAAAGAAGCCCCTGGGCCCTTTGTGGATAAATCTTTTCTCCACCAATTTAAGGAGTTTACAGTAAAAAGTTTACTGCTGATGTCGCTGTTAATCTCCTCCCTTCCAGCGTTAAACAAATTTAAATTTAGCAACCTTGTCTCATAGCTTTGATCCACCAGCCCCTTAATTAGCTTTGTTGCTCTTATCTGGACTCTCTCCCGCTCAAGGACATCTGTTTGGTGGACTGGTGACAAATCTGAACTACATACTCCAGTGATCTATAAGTGTCAAAATTATTGCTTTGTCTCTACAGAACATTCCATTTTTAATGCAAGACAGTACTCTGCTAGCTTTGTTTGCTGCAGCCTGGCATTGCGTGCTGTTATTCAATCTGTGGTCAACAATGACCCACAAATTTTTTTAAATCTATGTTTATTGTGCAAAAAACATATGGTGATACAGATACGGTATGCATAAAGCTGCACGCAGGCAGCCCTCTGAACTTTCTTCAAGTAAAAGTGTACATATCATAACAAGTAACAAAATTACAATCAAGTCGATATGGTACAAGTCATAATGGTATAATAAAACATCTCGGTCCCGGTTGCTAACACCAAAGCTGTTACTAATCAGTTAGCCTGACCCAACCACTCCTCGCTGTGTTCCATTATCCGTTGCCCTCCAAGTGGCAATCGTGCGAAGGATCATGTCTATGAAGGGGAGCATGGCCTCCCTTGGACCTAGGGTCCCGAGTGCGGAAGCCATGATCTCCAAGCAACTATCTATGGTTCAATATGGCGGTTGGGTGGTAGTCCACCAGGATTTGTAGAAGAGGAACAGTTGAGAGAGAAGGTAAAAGAAAAAGAGAAAGGTAAGTACGAAAGTAGAAGGAAAGGGGGGAACAAATGGAGGAAGGGTCCCCTGCCTACCCCAGTGGCCCCCCCAGGGGTAGCAACCTCTGGAGCCAATGCTTCCATACCGGGCAATGATTCTACCCATGTCTTAGGACAGTTAAGTCTCATGCAGGGGTCAGCACTCAAGAGCTCCCCTCTGGGGTCATGATCCGGAGGTAAGCGTCAGTAGTGGTGTAATGCGTCCACGCTCTCCAGGTATGTCGGAATTTCTCCTCTGTGTTGGGAATCGTGGCCGTGAGATCCTCCAACTGGTGAATCTCATTAACCTTTGTGAGCCAAAGGCGCAGGGATGGGGCCTGGGCCGACCTCCAGAGAGCCGGGACACAGGCCTTGGCAGCATTAAGCAAGTGGATTGATAAAGACGCCTTGTATTTGCGTCTCGAGAGACTGGTCATGTGTAGCAGGAACACCTCCTGCTACACTAATGCACTAATGCTGGAGCCACCAGTGTGTTGATTATATCTCTTACCGCTGTCCAGAATCTAGTCAGGGAAGGGCAACTCCAAAAGATATGTAGCATTGTGCCAACTGCAGAGCCGCACCTCCAGCACTCCTCCGGAATGTTGGGGCTCATTTTGTGTAAGACGTGTGGGACCCTGTACCATCGGGAAAGGATCTTATATCCCTGTTCCTGAAATCTGTTCGCTATCGAGCATTTGAGTGCAAAGTACACCATCGTGTCTTTCTGGTGCGGGGTAAATGTAGTACCCAGGTCTGCTTCCCACTTCCTTAAAAATTGCGGGGCGAAGTCCAGTGGGGGGGCAACTAGCAACTTGTAGGTCTGGGATAGTGCGTGTCGGACCGGTTCTCCCCCTCCACACATGTCCTCAAATGCAGTCTGTGGTCTGTCAATTTGCAGCGAGACAGGGATAGCTAACAGGAAGTGTCGGAGTTGGTAAGTAGTCCAAACATCCAGGGGTGGCTCCAGAAGAGATTGCAGTGCGGGTGTCTCCAGCCAACCTCCCCCCGTTCTAAAGTCCCGTACCCGAAATTTGCCGAGATCAATTAGAGTGCGGAGGCGTCGGTTTTCCATCCCCGCTGGGAAGTCTGGGTCCCCTATCACCGGGGTGAGCGGGGAGGGGAACGGGGAGATGGAGGAGGTGCGGAACAACGTCCTCACAATCCTTAGAGTGGCACCTATCGTGGGATGTTGGGAGCAAGATGTGGGCATTGGGTTCGAGAGCCACGGAAGGCCTGGGAGCGGGGCGGTCTTCAATTCCATGCGTACCCATTGTTTAAGGGCGGAGTGGCAACACCAGTCTACAACCCTATTAAGATGTACTGCTTTATAGTACAGATGGACATCTGGAAGCCCAATCCCACCCACCGACTTAGGCATAGTAAGGAGGCGTCTGGCAATTCTGGGCACTCCGTTCGCCCAAACATACAACAAGAACATTCTGCGTATGCAAGAAAAAAAGGCCTGCGGTAGACGGATGGGCAACGCTTGCATCAGAAACAGTATTCTGGGGAGTATGGCCATTTTTAGTGCATTGCAGCGTGCAAACCACGTCACCGTCAGGGCCTGCCACGCTTTTAAGTCTTGTTTGATCTGCGATAAGAGGGGAGCAAAATTTGCCTCGTAGAGTGCGTTCAAATCTGCCATGATATGCGTCCCCAGATTGGGCAGGGTGATCTTCCCACTTGAAGGGAAATATGGCCCGGATCGCGTCTTGTTCTACCTGTGGCAGCGTGATATTCAGAGCCGCCGACTTAGACCAGTTGATGGCCAAGTTGGATAGGGAGCCATAACTTTCGTGGCACCTCCTACCCCACATTGCCCGTCTCTTCACCCGAACAAACAGAAGAGTATTCAGCTCCTCCCGGACCTGCACGAGGTCCCGTTAGGTCGCCACTGCCAGTGACTGTTTGTGGAAAACCTCTAGTCTGCGTAGGCGGCACAGCAGGGCCTCAATTTGGGCATTCCATTCCCTTTTCAGTCTCGCACCATGCCGAATAAGGATGCCCCGCAAAACACATTTGTGTGCCTCCCACACAGACAGTGGGTCAGCCTGATCAGTAGCATTTATGCAGAAGTAGGACGTCAGAGAAGTCGTCAGATCTGCATATACAGCTGGGTTTTCCAGTAGGGACTCATTAAGCCTCCATGAGGAACTCCTCGAGGTGGGAGCTGAGAGGTCCATGCATAGCTGGATCGGGGCATGATCAGAGAGAAACGGGGACCCTATGGAAGTCGATACAACTCTAGTCAGGTCCCCATGTCTGGGGAAAAAATAGTCAATTCTTTCATCTAGGCGGAGAAATGCCGTGGTCATCTGGGTGCCTATGGCAGACTGGGCCGATTCCAGGGCCGCTACTCGCTGTGTGAGGGCTGTGGTAGATTCCTCCACTGTAGCTACCCGACCATCTAGGGATTTCACCCTCTGCCCAATCTCCTGCACCTCCTGCCTGAGGGCCGCCACTATCCGTGCAGCCATGTCCTCCAGGTCGCCTTTCGCGGTGAGACGTGGGAGAATCTCTCTCCAGTCTCCCCCCTCGCTTACCTCGGTCCCAGATGTAGCCATAGAGAGTTCTGGCGAAGGGATCGGTGATGGGCGCCGATCGCGCACCCAATCCTCCACATCGAGGGGCAGCGCTGTAACTTTACCCCGGACCTTGGAAGGAGTGGGGCCTGCAGTTGCTGAGCGGGTAGATGCCATGAGTTGCGTGTCCCCAGGTCGGCTCGAGGCGCCCGCGGGGGCGAAGAAATCCGCCAAGTCAGACTGTCGGGAGCTCCTGAGACACACCTGACTCCCCTGCACCCGAGACATCCAAAAGGTACTGTATCATCAGCTAGAGATTAGGCCGGTGCCGGGAGATGCAGAGCTCGAGGGAGACACGTCTTCTCGTCTCCATTGCCAGGCCACGCCCCCCCTGATTGCCTGTTTTTAACCCCAAAGTGCATTACTTTACATTTTTCAGCATTAAACCTTATCTGCCATGTAGTTGCCCCTAATTTAGCAATTTTGCCATTTTTGCGATGTGTTTTTTAAACCAACTCCTTGGGATCGGTATCACCTCCGCTTCCAGGAAGGCGAACAGGTCTGGCAGCTGTGCAGGGCGATGCAGAGAAAATGACGAGTCTCCCTTCCTCACGATGAGGTGAAATGGGTGGCCCCATCTATAGGAGGCATCAGCAGATCTAATGACTTCCAGCAAAGGCCTCATAGATCTGCGCATGCGGAGGGTATGTCTAGAGAGGTCAGGCATAATTTGAACCTGTGCGCCATCAAAATCTAGAGGCCCCTTATGCCAGGCTTGCCTCAGGATCTCTTCCTTGATTGAATAAAAGTGCACCCGGCATAACACATCTCGTGGTGGAAGGTTGGTGTGAGTTGTAGCGCGGGCGCCCATGACGCGATGTACCCGGTCCAGTTCCATCTCAGACGCCGGGGGCTTGTCCAGGTATTGGTTGAGAATCGCTACGACCGTGGAGCGAAGATCCCGTCCCATGGTGGCTTCAGGGATGCCCCTCAGGCGTAAGTTGTTACGTCTGTTGCGGTTCTCGCCATCATCTAGGCGGAGAAATGCCGTGGTCATCTGGGTGCCTATGGCAGACTGGGCCGATTCCAGGGCCGCTACTCGCTGTGTGAGGGCTGTGGTAGATTCCTCCACTGTAGCTACCCGACCATCTAGGGATTTCACCCTCTGCCCAATCTCCTGCACCTCCTGCCTGAGGGCCGCCACTATCCGTGCAGCCATGTCCTCCAGGTCGCCTTTCGCGGTGAGACGTGGGAGAATCTCTCTCCAGTCTCCCCCCTCGCTTACCTCGGTCCCAGATGTAGCCATAGAGAGTTCTGGCGAAGGGATCGGTGATGGGCGCCGATCGCGCACCCAATCCTCCACATCGAGGGGCAGCGCTGTAACTTTACCCCGGACCTTGGAAGGAGTGGGGCCTGCAGTTGCTGAGCGGGTAGATGCCATGAGTTGCGTGTCCCCAGGTCGGCTCGAGGCGCCCGCGGGGGCGAAGAAATCCGCCAAGTCAGACTGTCGGGAGCTCCTGAGACACACCTGACTCCCCTGCACCCGAGACATCCAAAAGGTACTGTATCATCAGCTAGAGATTAGGCCGGTGCCGGGAGATGCAGAGCTCGAGGGAGACACGTCTTCTCGTCTCCATTGCCAGGCCACGCCCCCCCTGATTGCCTGTTTTTAACCCCAAAGTGCATTACTTTACATTTTTCAGCATTAAACCTTATCTGCCATGTAGTTGCCCCTAATTTAGCAATTTTGCCATTTTTGCGATGTGTTTTTTAAACCAACTCCTGTCCAGCAGCCTTACATAAACGGCCGGATGGGAGCCTTGTAGATGTGGGTGGGCATTTTAAAACGTCCTTCCCCGCCCCCACATGTGCGCGGCACCCTGTGCACGCCCAATTGGGAAAACTACCTAAAATGTAAACAGCCGGTGATGGCTGTTTAAATACAAATGTTCTGGCAGCTGTAGAGCTGCTGGATCGCTTGTATTTTGTGCGCCCCCGCCCCCCCTGCTGCCGTCGCTGCCGGTCCCAAGATCCACTGTGCACGGTGTGGGTCGGGACTGGAATGCCAGCTCTGTCACCGTGGATCAGAGGAAGATCAGTATTTCTTAGCCCCCTATGTGATAGCAATAAAGTTATGTGTAAAAAAAAAAGTTTAAAAAAATCAAAGAAGCATAAAAAAATAAAACATAATTTAAAAAAAAACAAAAAAAATGTAAAAGTCCCCCGCCCCCACAAACACATGCAGACATGCATTGGGTACACCTACGTGCGAAAACGATGATTGCGCCCATTGCGCGAATGTCGGCTCGTGAGCAATAATGAGCAATAATTATAGGGCCACTAATCACTGATCACACTATAAAGCGTCTCCTATGGGCAATTTTGGGTGTGGTCATATTTTGCAGGCAAGCGCTGGGGTCTAAACACCTGGTCTTGAAGTGGTTAAGGCTTGACATGTTTGGTGTCTATTTACCCGATGTGACCCCATCTTTTATATTTTAGTTAAAAAAATTGGGGTGATAAATGTCAAAGTACTGCAGCGCTGAATACTAAAAAATGGCCTGGACAGGAAGGGGGTTTAACACCCTGGTCTTCAAGTGGTTAACCATAATTTCCATCTTCCTCATGCATTGCAACTACACATTATATAACATTTTTATAGGATAAAATGGGCTTTAATTTGATGTGACATATATAAATAAAATAAAATAAAAAACTTTGAAAACATTTTTTTTCACAGCATTGGCAATGATAATTAGTGTAGCTAACAGAAAGTGATTCATAAAAAAAATATTTTATTTGTCCTGATTTATAGGGTATATCCTATGTCTGGGATTTCAGTTTATTTTGGGAGTTATAGGTCACACAACACAAGGAGTGAAATACAATTTTAGTGTGGAACAATTTTAGAATGTGGTAAGTTTGTCACTATAGTGCCTTACGATTTTTTTATCAAACATATTTAAATAAAAAAAAACTTTTTTCCTATTTTTAAAATTTGAAATACTTTTTTTTAATTGTTATTTATTTATTTAAACTAGAGGGCATTGAGGGTTTTTTTTATTATTTACAGGAACTTTATTACTTATTATCTCTGAGTAAAATACAGTATCTCCTTTTGTAACCCACAGTTGGCTAGCAGTTTACAAACACAGCTGCTGCTGGCTCTGTGACTGTCACGGCTCTGCGATCTCAGCGATCAGCTCTCATAATGCTCCCAGGAATGTGACCACCTAATCTGCTGTTGAGGACCCCGAGGGACCCATCAACAGCATTAACTCAATGAGCGCTGCTCCTTTCACGAACCAGTGTTCATTGTACTGAATGACGGGATTATCACATCACTGGTCGTTAACGAACTGAACAATCATGACGCGATAATTTTGCTTGTAAACAAAGCAACATGGAGTTCTCCCCAAAATTCATAACAGGCCCTTTGGGATGATGTAATTGACAATGGATGTGCAGTGTGGGACTTCTTTATTTTTCTTTTTAAAAAATGAAGAATACATTACATAACAGTGTGAGTCAGAGAGGAGAGCAGGCTACAAACACTCAGTGATCGCTGAGTGTTTGTAGATAATTGAGGATATGGTATGCGTACTATATCCTCAGTTATAAATGAATGGGAGTGATCTATATCCACTCCTGTTCATTCATAATTGTGGTTATAGTAAACATACTATATTCTCAAGTTATGAATGATCAGGAACACTCATAGAGGATTCCTGTTCATTGATAACAGGGGATACAGAAAAAGAGATTGAGGACTATGTTCTCAATCTCTTTTTCTATTTTAAAATGGAAATATCAGGGGTCTGTTTAGACCCCTAATATTTCCCCAAAGCCCCTAAAAGTAAATTAAAAAAGAAAAATATTTAATAAAAAAAGAAAATAAATATAAAGAAATTTAAAAGTTTATAAAAATAAAATATTTAAAAATGTGAAAAAATTAAAATAAAAACATTTTCGGTATTGGTTTCGGCCTGATAATTTTTTTATTTCGGTTTTTAAATTTCTATTTCGGTGCACCTCTAATATATACACATGTGTAACACAAAAACCCCCAGGAAAACTGATTTTGCGAATATGGGATTTGCCGCTTGTTCAAGCATTTCCTCCCTTGTGTTGCGAGTAATTTTCCATTTGTGTGCTGGCATTGAGCTGTCAGGGAAAACAGGAAAATTGTATTTCATACTTACCGCAATTTTCTTTTCCTGACTAGCTCCATGGCAGCACAAATCCCGCCCAACTGGAGTTGCTAGCAACGTTACGTAATGCAGGTTGCTGGGGATTGCGATCCTACCAGATAGGTAAGGAGGCGGAGCCTGTATCCATTTGTGTGCTGACATGGAGCTAGTCAGGAAAGGAAAAGTGTGGTAAGCATGAAATACAATTTTCCTGTTTTATCTATCTTATTTATTTTTTGTTAGCATAGAAACCAGTAAAGCATTGCAACCGTGATCAATAGATCTCAGGTGCAATGCTCTGGCTTCTGCAGACAGTTCCTCCAGTCCATGCCCGTACAGAGGTATGGTCATGCAGTAACATGGACAGGAGGCAGAGTTAATGGACTTCAAGTGCAGTGATGTCGCCACACTTGTATTCCTTTGAAACTACAAGCTCCTCTGCAACAATGGCAGACGGGACTTGTAGTTCCTCCATCCTGTGGATGGATGACATTGCTGTGTGGGCTGAGCAATGCACAGTTGTGCAATTTCCAAAAATAAACAGTGGCCTGAAGGGAGAAGAACCCTGTGATTCAGGTAATTGGGGGTGGGTAGGTTGCAATCTGTCAATGTTTCATGTTACACCCTAAGTATGGGTGTAACATGAAACATGGTCAGAAAGCTAAACTTATTCTTTAAATAATTTACACACTACAGATGTTAAGGCTGCACCTGTTCACACAACTCTCTATCTAACCCCTAGTGCATGATCAACTGCCATTCTTCCTGTTTCTTCCACTTGCTGCTTAAATATAGCTCCTATAGCTTCCCAGCCAATCAGCATCGAGCCAGCTTCCCGGCCAATCAGGAAGCCGGGAGGCAAGTCATTACCCACCACCCGGCTTTCTGATTGGCCAAGAAGTCTGCTCCATGTTCCCTCGTTGGACTTCCGGTCAGAAGAAAATTTCCGTCTGACCGGAAGTTCCGGTTTTGGGGAAGGTATCAGAGCATTTGGGCGAGTAAGAGTACTCACCCAAATACTCTCTATCGGTAACGATAATAGGTATCGGTATCGGTGCATCCATATTAACCCCTTCATGACAGGCCTTTTTTTCATTTTTTTGTACCCATGTTATATTCCACATTTTAGGCCTGAAAATTACTTAAAACCCCCCAACATTATATATTTTCTGAATGCCAAGACCCTATAGAATAAAATGGTGGTAGTTACAAATTTTTATGTTGCGCAATATTAGCACAACTCCTTATTAAACCCCAATATTTAGTGAAAAATTTAATTAAATGCCCCAAAACACAACAAAATACCCATTTTTTTAATGAAATATAAAAGATGAGGTTACAACGAGTAAAACGATACCCAACATGCCCAGGTTACAAATTGCGTGCATCCGTAAAGCGGTGAAAAACCACAGTACCCCAAAAAGTCCATAGAAGACGCTTTAAAAGCCCCCACAGGTCATCAATTTAGAGATACCCCAAAATACTGGCCCTAGAATTATTGCTCTCCTAACATTCTTAGCAGACCTAAAGGGTCTGATATTGTCTGGAAGGGGGAACTGCACGCTTTAAAAAAAAAAATCATTTTTTTTTCTTTAGAAATGTCAGTTTTACTGCAGCAGGTTCTGTACATCATACAGATTTGCCACTTTACAGGCAGGTTAAAGGGGACCCACCAGGCACAATATTTGAAGGAATTTTTCATTTTTATTGTTAACCTTTAAGTGATGTTAAAGGGTTTCTAAACCCTCAGCTTTTTTGTATAAATCGACTGCTAGCAAGCAGTAGATCTATGCAAAAAGTATTTTTTTAAAAACGCTTTAACAGCTGTTTAAACTTACCTGTATCTTCCCTGCGCGCTCCCGTCCGAAAATGTGAAACCGCTCGGGCGGCCGCAAAGCATCTTGGGGCGGGCGCATGCACAGTTCACATTTTCAGCCGGGATTAGAGGAGAGACACAAGGTAAGTCTATGGACGCGTGCACTCACATGCAGACACCATGGGAGAGGAAGCGCCATCAATTACAGAGGAGTCAACGCTGGATCAGAGACTCGCCGCAACGTTGGAGAGGAGGCTGAAACCTACAGGAAAGAGGAAGATGATCGGATTAAGAGACATAATTTAAGGCAGGGATGCCCAAACTCCGGCCCTCCAGCTGTGGTGAAACTACAAATCCCATGAAGCATCTCTCTCCGGGAGTCATGTCTGTGGCTGTGAGAATCTTGCAAAGCCTCATGGGATTCGTAGTTCCACCAGAGCTGGAGGGCCGCAGTTTAGACATCCCTGATTTAAAGGAGAACTATGGGGTCAGTGTTTTTCCCCATAGTTCTCCTTAGGGTAACGGGAGGACACAAACTAGCGTCCTCCCGTTACCCTAAGCTCAGTATACCGCGAGCTGTATACTAAGACGCCACACCTGGACCGGATACCGACTTCAGGTCGGCTTAGAACTATGAGTTGAGTGGAAATCACTCATCTCATAGTTCTCCTTTAAGGTAAGTGCTTTGTGTTGAGGCAAAAACATTTTTGCCTTTAATGTCACTTTAAAACCACTGCTTCTTTAAAAACATTTTTTTTTACTGCATGTAAAATACTGCATGTCTTATTTTGTCTGGTCTGGAATGCACTGGAACTACAGGAAAGTTCACACCATTTTCCGGACCAGATCTGGTCTGGAAAATAGTGTGAACCTGCCCCTAGGGAGTATCTTCTCAAATGAAACTCATATTGCAAGGAATGCCTGAAATTATACTTCTATCTTAGTGCAGAGTTCTAGGAAAATTAGTCAGCTAATCACAGAAGCAGGATGTGACATTTCTGGGGATGTTTTGTAAACCAACTGCACATCGGCACCAATGACAAAATAGGAGGAAATTGGAATGTGCTAAAACAGGAGTTCAGAGACCTAGGTGCTAGGATGAAGGAAAGGACCTCCACGGTAGTTTTCTAAGAGATACTGCCGGTGCCACGAGCCACTCCGGACAGACAGCGCGAGTT
>NW_017306758.1:519341-547225 GCF_000935625.1 Nanorana parkeri | reverse complement strand
CCAGTACTAAGAAAAGATGTCCTTGAGTTGGAAAAAGTCCAGCGGAGGGCAACCCAACCAAACTAATTAGGGGTATGGAGGACCAGAGCTACGAGGCTACTAAATTTAAACATGTTTACATTGGAGGTGAGGAGATTAAGGGGGGATATGATCTCCATGTACAAAATGTTCAATGGTGGTAGCAACATTAGCGATAAACTGTTTAAAATTAACTCCATTACAAAAACTAGAGGCCACCACCTGAAATTGGTGGAAAAATAATTCCAGCACAAGGGGCGAAGGGGGTTCTTCACAGTAAGATCAGTTAGGGTCTGAAACTCACTGCCACAGGCGGTGATTTCAGCAAATAATGTGGAATTGTTCAAGAAACTTTTGGACGATTTCTTAAGGGACCGTAATATACAGGGGTACAGGTACTCCTAGAATGAGATCCTAATAGGTTGGACTTGATGGACTAATGTCTTTATTCAACCTCAAATACTATGTAACTGTGTACAGAGCGCCTCCAGGTTGCTATATTGCATTTAATTTTTTTGACAATCTTAGAAAATAAAAACAACTGCAGTTGTAAATGGAACTGAATTTTCATATTACATTACAAAATGGCTTCTGCAGCAATTATATACTATATTCATTTTTTAATTAATTTTTTCATTTTAATTTTTTTTAAGGTGGAACTTGCTAAAGCTTGTTTAAAATTACAGTCTTAATGGAAGTCTGCATTTCCATTAAGATCTGTGTTTGGCATTCCCAATTGCAAATCTTTTGCATAAACTCGTTGAAAGCTTTGCAAAAGCTTGCTGTGCACACTGCTCTTATATGGGCGGAAGCCTATGTGAACAAGGGCTAAACAGTATGTGCAATCAGGAAAAAAGATAGGACAATTAGATTAGTTGTCATAAGCAGCCACAACATTAATTTCTTCATATACTTTGATACAAAAAGCTTGTATGCCTTTAATAACTTGAACTAAATTCAAAAAATTCTAATATATTTCTGTCTGAAACTGATAATCATATAATCAAGTGATTTTGTATTTCTTTCGCAGTACTGGCCCCGGTGATATTCCTTGCTCTGTCTCTGAATGGGTTTGGAGGTATCTGTTTGACCTTTACATCTTTAACAGTAAGTGATCTATATGTCCAGTATATTTCCATATGTTATATTCTTGTTTGCATTTGCATGTGGGAGTAATTGTAATGTCTACATTCACTCTAGTAGTCATACACTCAAATTGCACTGCAAAAAGAAAAACATCCAACACAAAAGACATGTGTTCTTACTTGTACACAATTTACTATTCTTCTTGGTGTGCTTTGAGTATTTCTTCCAGATCTGTGCAATAAGCTAGTGTGAAACTTGACCTCTATGTAGGAGCTTCCTGTGATATAGATCAGTCAATGCTGCTCTCGCTCCTTGTACAGAGTGACTGGTTTTGTAGCAGCCCCCCTCCTGTAGTTTTATGCAGGCAGCCTGTATTGAGTGGAGCCTGCTGGGTCCCTCCTACAGCTCTGCTCTCTGCACAGGCTATGTGCAGCAGAGTGATGATGTCATTGCTACTTTAAAAAGGTAATATCTGGGTTTAACAAGGCATTTGGCACAAAGATAATTTATATCCTTTGCTTACATTGTGGAATATATCTAAATGAATGATTTTGTGCCCAGAGTTCAGCTTTAAACTTTCCACATTACTCAGTGGTAGATGCTACTCAGGGCCACCGTTAGGGGGGTACCGCCGATACTCATGTAAGGGGCCTGCCCAGGACCCTTACATGAGTATCGGCCGCCGGTGACAAGCGAGCAGTGCCGGCGCTAGTGTAGAAGCAACACAAGCAGCCGGTAGGGAGGGCGAAAAAATTGGAACACAGACCCAGCAGACAAACGGCCTGAGATAGATCAGAGTGAAAGAGCTCTGTCCAGTGTTATGTCAGGGCCGCTGACTTTTGAGCTGCTGAGGTCGCACTGTGTTATTTGTCAGCTCTGCAATGTCCCGTCGCCAGTGCACCTCATAGTAAGTCCTCCTGGCTGTATAGAGGATTGTTTTTTTCTGTCTCAGATCCCTCTCTGCCTCGAGTCGGGGGAGGGGGGGGGGGGTTCAGGTAGTGTGTGTCTCAGCACAGTGCCAATATACAGGAGAAAAGATGTATATTCAACACAGCGCCTCAATCATATACTGCTCTGTAGTATACATGAAACACACATAACATTACTAGAAAATATTTCTACTATTTCTACACCATCAATCACCATTTCTATATCTCACAGCACTCACAAATGCTGCATTTATGCCGCATAATCCTGTCCACAGACATTTAATTTTACACAACTATACTACAACATTTTATTTAGGAATAAAAAATGCTTCACTTGTAACTTTATTATTCTCTCTACAACATCCACGCCTATAAAAAAAAAACCCAGCACAATATGACAATTTGCCCATCATAATGCCACAGTGCATTCCATATCCACTAAACCACGTTCAAAGAAAATACATTTTCAACGTTCACACCATCCACCTTCCTTCACCACTTAATTGTACCCTCCCTACGCAGTGTAATTGCCCGCAGTGTAATGCATGCTACCACAATGTAACTGAGTTCCACTGAGGTGCAATTGCATGCACTTTTTTCTAATTGCACAACATCAATGCACTGCCCTCCTGTCACCCTGCACAGCCCTCTGCACAGCCCTCTGCACAGCCCCCCTGACACCCCGCACAGCCCTCCACACAGCCCTCCTGACAGCCCTCCTGACACCCCGCACAGCCCTCCTGACACCCCGCACAGTCCACCCATAGACCCCCTGACATCCTGCACAACCCTCCTGAGGCTCCACAAAGCTCTCTTGACACCACACAGTTCTCCTGAGACCCTGCACATCCCTTCTGAGATCCTGCACAGCCCTCCTGAGAACCAGCACAGCCCTCCTGAGACCCTACACAGTCCTCCTGAGACTCTACACAGCCCTCCTGAGACCCTACACAGCCCTCCTGAGACCCTACACAGCCCTCCTGAGACCCTACACAGCCTTCTGCACAGACCTTCTACTGTAGACATCAGACCGTCATCCCGAAGCAGCACAGAGTATGTCGTTTTGTATTATTCTGCATTGCTGTATGATTTATTGCTGTGGTTTGTAGTCCTTTACAGCTGATGGTATAATAATAATAGCTTCAGCAATAGAGGACTAAAAATCCCAGCAATACATTATAAAGCAATGCTGAATGGCAACCAGCTATAGAGGACTACAGATTCCGGCAATACATTATACCGAAATGCAGAATAATACTATTATTCAGCACTGCTGTATAATGTATTGCTGGAATTTTTAGTCCTCTATAGCTGGTTGCCATTCGACATTGCTTTATAATGTATTGCTGGGATTTGTAGTCTTCTCTACCCGGTTGCCATTCAGCATTGTTGTACATTATATTGTCAGAATTTGTAGTCCTCAATAGCTGATGGCATTGTTCTGCATTGCTGTATAATGTATTGCTGAGATTTGGAGTCAGTGGTAGAACTACCAGGGTACCAAAGGTTGCAGCTGGGAATGAGCCCTTGCGCTCCACCACTGTCCTAAAATCATTGGTCTGTATTCTCTTAGAAAAACTGTCACGACACTAAAAAAAAAAAAGGTATCGGTAATTGGTATCGGTGAGTACTTGAAGAAAAGTATTGGTACTCGTACTTGACCTGTCAAAAATTGTATTGGTGCATCCCTGCTACCGTCCATGCCTGTACCGAGGTACAAACATCAAGTATTGTGGACGGGAGGCAGAGTTAAAGGACTACAAGTGCGGTGATGTTATCACACTTGTATTACTCCGAAACTACAAGCCCCTCTGTCACAATAGCAGAGAGGGCTTGTAGATTGATGTTGTGGCTGTGCATGACTCCGCCCAACATTAAAAAAACAGCAGCCTGCTGGGAGAAGAACCCAGAGATTCAAGTAAGTGGGGGGTTGCATTCTGACCATGTTTCATGTTACACCTTAAATATGGGTGTAACATAAAACATGGCCAGAAAAGTGAACTTAGCCTTTAAAGTGCAATCTGCTCCTAGTGTTCCTCCAGGTTTTGGGGTAGACTGAGCAATGTGGTCAGGGCCGGCGGGCGCTAGTGTAAGGCTGCATAGCCAGCTGTCTGAGGGCACCGGGCCGGGGGGGGGCGCAAAAATGCATCTTCGCCTGTGTAGGCAAAAATCCTTGCACCGGCCCTGCAAGCGAGGAGGCGGCTGGGCCCCCGCAGCGCAGGAGGAGGCCGGCCCTAGCAGTGCCAGGCCCCAGCATTACCTATTCAGGCATTGGAGCAGGCCGGGGCCCCATTGGCACAGCTTTTCATCTGATCTCTGACCGCCAGAAGTGAGGTGATGTCAGGCGGCAGAGGAGGCCAGGTGAGCAGGTAAGAGGAGCTGGGAAGGAGGGAGATGCAGCCCTGTCCAGCCTATCTGAGACCCCTGCAGAGCCCACCATAGAGAGCATCAGATAGGCTGTGAAGCATCTATGGTGGGCTCTGCAGGATCACTCTCAGGTATGTGTGGGGTCTCAGGTGGGTCCTGCGTCCAGCGCGTCATTAAGCCCTGCGTCCAGCGAGTCACTAAGCCCAGAGTCCAGTGGGTCACTAATCCCTGCGTCCAGCGGGTCACTAATCCCTGCGTCCAGCGGGTCACTAATCCCTGCGTCCAGCGGGTCACTAATCCCTGCGTCCAGCGGGTCACTAATCCCTGCGTCCAGCGGGTCACTAATCCCTGCGTCCAGCGGGCCACTAATCCCTACGTCCAGTGGGTCACTAATCCCTGCGTCCAGCGGGTCATGAAGCCCTGCGTCCAGCGGGTAATGTGACTGTGGGGGGGACATTAGAGTATAAGCTCCTCTGTACAGAGACTGATGTGACTGGGGGGGGCACACACATTAGAGTGTAATCTTCTCTGTACAGCACGTTTCCATTCGGAGACAGTCCGCCATCACCAAACATTCGTGCTGATTCAGTGCGTTGTTCTGCACCATCTGATGATGTGGGTCTTGGTGCCAAAGCTCCAGTGCATTCGGCTTGTGTAGGGCCTGAAGTAGCAGATTCCTCCATCTGCATCACACCTGCTTCCTCAGAGGCATTGGTGTTTACACGCACAGTCTTCACACCAGGCACAACTTCTTTATCGTGTGTTAGATTGACCCAGAGTCTGAGTATAAATAGTGTGGTATTGAAAGTGAGACCAGCGATCCCCCTGAAGACGTCTTTTTATGATGAAACGCGTCGGGGCGGGGCTACACTTGTTCGATACCACACATACCAGGAAGTCTTGAAGCTTTCACTCACAATACGTGAGCGGCCGATTTTACGGATTTTAACTGTAAGTGGCTACTTTGTTTGTTTAATAAAACGTTGATTTTACTACACCATGAGGAGTTCTTGTCCCTTTTATATTTTCGTGGTGAAATATTGATCCGGGGGATGAGTACTGGACGGCTGTAGGAGTACAAACGGTCATCTTTCTCTGCTTACAATTACTTTGATCTGGTGAGTGTGCATCCCAGAGGGGACTTAGATGTGGACACTTGGATGTGGGATTTGGTAGACACACTGAAAATTCCCAATCTTTTTTGGATTCACGTTTAATTATTAATTTATGGATTTTTGAACTCACTTTACATCACCTGCGGATTCACTTCTACATCACTTTAACTGATATATTTGAGATTGTTTTCACTTTTTATATGTTTATATGTTTTATACATTGTCACTTATCTGATACATCACTGTTTAGCAATATATGTGATTTAAGTAACACATTTTGGCACAAGTGGAGATTTATGTTCACGATTTTGATGTTTATATAATTTTTGCCAACACTAATTTAATTCACTTATTAATGACCCGAGCGCTGCACACTTAGCTATATACAACTTCTTTATCATTTAGCATTTTCTGCTGTGTAAAGACCACATTTTCCTTTACAAGCGTTGTAACGGCCTTAGGAACAGAGTCGTCCTCCCCCTCTGAAAAGGCTTCATCAAACTTGAAATTTCTGCCATGAAGGGGGGACTCCAGCTCCCAAATCACCATCCATTCCTTCCACTTGCACCTCAGACACCTCTTGGGACTGACCTTGTGGTGGTAATTTGTCAGACAATTCCACTTGTTCTTCTGCAGTTTCAGGACACATGGAGACACCTTTGCTTTTCATGGCCTTGAAACAAAGCTCATTCGCAAATTCTCCCTGAAAGCGCCACTTCTTTCTTTGAGCACCATGACATACTCCTCCTGCCTCTTAACATCATCCTCCAACCTTTTCAACTCTGGCTTCATTTGGAGCTTTTTGATCCTGGATGACCTCTCCAGCACAGCCTTCCTCTTTCTCAAGTCTTTCCTCAGCTCATTCAGTCTCTCTTCTTCTTTAGCAATCTTCAGAAGCCTCAACGTGACTTTATCACGATAAACTGACGCACTTTCTCCTTCAGCAGGCCCCCCACTCAGATCTGGGATTTTACCAAAAGCACCTGGCCCAGAACTTCCAGGTGCAGCTTCCTCCATATCCTCCCCAGGATCCGACATGGTGTGCTGGGGAAAGCAGCAAATTCAGCTTGCTTGAGATGTCAGAGCTATATATATATATATGTATAATAATAACAGTGTGACTGGCTCTGGAATTTATAAGATAATCTCAGCTCCTGACACACCTTTGATCTGATGGCCCCAGGGTTACATTTGTAATGTCATTGTTGTGAAGGAATCATTTACACTTATGTATTTTAGTGCATAGAAAAGCATTTTGAGTAGATATCCCATGCAATGGGGCTAGTTATGTACCATCAAGTGAATGTAGAAATAATCACCTCTTCGCTCTATATATAGAAAATTCCAATCATAATATATACAAATAGTATTATTCCACTTAATCGTGTTCTACAAAACCATCCTTCATATATATGAATACAGTGGTACCTCGGTTCACGAATGCTTCTGTTCGCGAACAATTCGGCTCGCGAACAGGAAGTTTGTCAACATTTTGCCTCCGTTTGCGAACTCTGCATGGGGTGACGAACACGGCCGCGGCCATCTTCGATGCTCTGACACGTGGTCGTGGCTTCCTGTACTCGAGATCACTGTCGCAGACAGGGCTGTGGACACTTACTGTGAAGCTTTTTTGTGTGCTTTGTAGCACAGTACTGTACATTACTGTATTCAATCCAGCATGGCTCTCAAGAAATTGCAGAGCAAGCATGGTGGGAAAAAGAAAGCGCAGAGCATTAATGAAGGTGACAAGAACGTGCAGAGCGTTAATGAAGATGACAAGACTGTGCAGAGCGTTATTGGAGGTGACAAGAATGTGCAGAGCAAGAATGGTGGTAAAAAGAAACCCCTGAAGGAGACCTCCCCGATTTCATTATGGAGAGGGACTCTCCCTTCAAACAATAACCTCCTTCCCACCCACCTTTCTGTTCTCCATGCCAGAGGTCGCCCCAAGAAAGGTTAGTGTTCACTCTCTTAATACTGTACTGTACTGTGCTTTGTTTCATATTTTTGTGGTTTAAATTTTTTTTTTCGTATGGTTCAGAACGGATTAACCTCATTTACATTGAACCCTATGGGAAAATGTGATTCTGTTCGCAACCAAAAATCGGTTCGCGACCACGTTCGTAGGGGTCAAAACAGATTAACCTGATTTACATTGAACCCTATGGGAAAATTTAATTCAGTTCACGACCAAAATCGTGGAACCAATTAAGTTCGTGAACCGAGGTACCACTGTATATACTTGTGAATAATACCCTGAACACCTCCAGTGTCTCAAAAACATATAAATAAACTCAAAAATGTTGTAGGTGATTGAAACCAACACTTCGCAAGCGACTCCACAGTAGTAAATCGATTCTATCTCCTCCACCAGTATAAATACCTCTCTTGCACACAATATTGCCTCTCACCTTCCACTTCTCTGCTAGGTCTAATGACAGCCTTCCCCTTTTTAATCCAGGGCAAGGGCACCCACACTGATCAAGATTTTCCCTATCATGCACTGTACTATGCACACACTTCCATGGCTGCCAGCAGGTATTTCTTACAAAGTTCGGCAAATATAATGATAGAAACAATTCAAAGTGTACACCACTTAAATAAAAAGCCTATTTTATTGAAATTCTACTCACGTTAGCAACATATAACAAAAGCATATGTCTACACAGTTTAAAAGGGAATCGCAACTCCACACTTTCAAAAGCATCCACTTCTCTGTTCAGACTCGCATCATCTGACCCTCCCCATGGAGGCAGATGACGCGACTCTTAACAGTGAAGTGGATGAGTTTGAAAATGTGGAGCTGCGATTCCCTTTTAAACTTTGTGGACACAAAATTACACTTCATTTAACTCTGCACACAGTGCATGTGTGGTGAAATTAGAGATGGGTAGCTCATGAGCGATCTGGATCTATTGAGCGGCTCCCTCAGAAGAATGAAAGAGCGGTGGCTCAGTAAAAATGAGCGGCGGTTCTTCTGGTCTGTGCTCTCTGTGGATGGAATGTAGAAGCCGAGAGTGAAACAAGAGCTGCTCTTGTAAGCAGCTCTTGTAATATGATTTTAGAGTGAGAGCCAGGCTTCTGCCAGCCCACCCCTGCAACCAATCACATCTATGAACCAACAGAGCCGGATCTGTGAGCCCAAGAGCCGGATCTCAAAGAGTCAGACAGACTCAGGAATGATTTGGTTCTTTCGGCTCCTTTGCATCTTTGAATCTGGCTCTCAATGGATCAGGATTGGAATGATATAGTTCTTCAGCTCCTTGTGCCTTCTCAATGATACTGATTGAGACCCGCTCAGAGAGGTTCACTCATTCTACACTACAGCATTCCTCCATCTTATGAATTGTGCTGCTGTTTTAAATGTAAGAAAATTCATGTGAATTATAATAATGAGTGTAGCACTGGCAGGGAAGTGTGAGTGTGTGTGTGTGTGTGTGAGATGCTGGTGATATAGTGCTCACTTTTATTATAATGCATTGCTGAGACTTGTAGTCCCGCATAGCTGGTGGTATTTTGCATAGTACTACAAGTCCCAGCAATACATTATATTAGTAAGTAGGGATGCACCAGGGCCAATACTGGGCATTTTCACAAGTACTCGTACTCGGGGTATTCTGCATAACAGACAAGCAATGGTTTTACTTTAAAAATAACTCCTGTTCCCTCCCTCAAACTACACCCCCGTCTCATTTCCGCTCCTACTATAGTAAAAAGAGCAGTTTAGTGAACCATGAGCCGTTTAAAAGATCTGGATCTTTTCAGTGAGCGATCCGTTGAGGAGCGCTCAAGCAGATAAACCGTTTTGCCCATCTCTAGGTGAAATGCAGTTAGGTGCATTGTTATGTGCAAAAATGCAGAAATGCTGCATTTTTACACAACACGTATCAACACAGTGTTATGGTGTGAACAGGACACACAGAATACAATTGTTTCCTGTTTGTACTTGTGTTAAGCCTGCGTTGGAGATAATGTGAATAAGCCCAATTAACAAATAAAACCCTTTCATTCAATTCTATGCGACATACTGCAGTGTGTTGTAACTTGTTGTTGTGTTGTATAAAAATGCAGACATGCTGCATTTTTATGCACAATACTTCAACACACTTGTATAGTGTGAAAAGCGTACCTAGAGCATAGTTGTTTTCTCAGCATCATTGCATTGAGCCTGTGTTGATCTAGATGATCAATGCAATTCAATACACCTGGTGTCAGCGAGCCCTTCGTTTTATAGCCACAGAGGTTAATACAAAATTGTTTGCAATGAAAAAAAAAAGAACATATACGTTTTTTCAGTATCAAGTACAAGTACCGCTATTTTTCCCCCGATACTTGCCGATACAGAATACCGATATCGGCATTACGAAGTACCATGGGCCCGGCTAATTAGGAAGCTGGGCGGCGGGTCATGACCCCCCCCCCCCCCCAGCTTCCTGATTGCCTGGGAAGTCTGTGTTCTATCGAGAGAACACCAGCTTCACCCTCCCTCGTGACACTGCGAGGCACCCTGGCTTCCTGACCAATCAGGAAACTGGGTGGCCGGTCATGAAGCCAGCTTCCTGATTGGCCGGTCAGAGGGAGATTCCTTGGACGTTCTGGTATTGGAGCATTTGGGCGAGTACCAGTACTCGGCACCAATACAAATATCGGTATCGATGCATCCCTAATTTTTTAATGTGCAAAAAAATAAAAGCCTCTCATAAGCTGTATTATAATAATGCTCATTTTAGGGGATTTCTATAATACAAAAAATAATAGAGGGCGTTATATGTGTTTTTAGTTTTTATTCACATATGTGGGAGGAATAACCTTGTCCATCAGGATCACAGGTTTCCTCCCAGGAATTCCTGTGTGCATCCCTGAAAACCCTTCCCCACTATTTTCTCCAGTCTTTTCTCCTGATGTCACAGAGATAGTTCAGTGCTGCTTATCACCGCTATCACTTTGATAAATTGGCCACTGAAACAGGCTCAAACTTTTCTCAGAAGTGATAAAATAACATTGTGATATGTGGAGAAAAGACAAACCGAGATAAAGCAGACTTTTTCAAGGTTTATTTAACTAGCACTTGCAATATAGGGCACTGCAATGCACAGATGTCAATACTAAGGTGTACGTTTAGGTGTATGTATAATAAACCATGATAAAACTAGCTTTATCACAAGTTAACTTTACTCAGCAGATCACTTTGTTTTTCTCGGCTGCACAGAGGCTGTTTAATAACCTGCGAAAAGAAAACTTATCACACAAAACAGCTGTGAAAGGCAGTGATAAGTCATCACGGTGATCAGTAGAGAAAGTAATGCGGGGAATGTATTCTGAGCTGCACAATGACATCCTTTATGATAATCTACAATCCTCCTGACAGGATCATAGTTTACTCTGCCAAACCACCCGTTAACAATATTACAAAGCACCTCTATAGCAAAGTGCAACAGTTATTTCTCTGTTAAAATTATGAAAAATGCTAAAAACCAGGATTTACATGTTCTGATTTGTTCAGCATGTACCAGTACAAAATCATGAATCGAACTACCAAGCACGCCGAAAAGGTGCTCCACACTCCATTTACTAATGAAATCAAACCCCAATGTAATTAAAGCATGTACCCATGTAGATATTTGCCAAATGTGATGAAACACCCCCTTCACCTTTGTCTCATACTCACCTCCTACTCATATAACCCCTTTGGTGTCCGTAGCAATCTGGCCCTTTTTGCCCTGTCATTGTTTCACATAATTCCCATGTTTCTCCTTCCTCACACCCACACAAATTCTAATTTGTTTTTTTATGGATTAAAAATGGTCTTTTATTTGTAGATACACAAAAATGCCACCCGGGGACATTCCAAAATTATTACTTTTGACCCTACCAATGTATGAATGATTATTGTCGCTAACAGAGTAATTCGTAATATATTCGAAAGGGTAAATCATATGTCCGTTATTTCAGTTTATTTGTCGAGTAATATGTGCCCTATTCAAAATAGTCCAAATCAATGAGGGGAATTTGTCAAAACAGGACAGACAAAATCTGGAGCAGTTTCCATTAGTTACCATTCAGCTTCTCTCTTCAGTTTGTTGTGTTCCTATTCTAAAATGAAAGAGAGAAGCTGATTGTTTGCCATGCACAGCTGCTCCAGATTTTGTATTTTCAAGTTTGCATCAATTCTCCTCAATGGGAGTGAGGAACAATCTTCGACTGTGCTATGTTTGGCTCCGCTCTGCTCCTGGAATGCGCTTGGTGTCAACTAGTCCTAACGGGTAATGTTTATCTTTGCAGGGCCTTGGATACTTATTTGGAGTAGACATTGTATTTGCCTCTTCTAAACTTGGTATCCCTTTTTTAGCACACTGATCCAGACTGCAGCTCTACAACACTGTGAAGTGCAAGCCCAGTGACTGGCTGCAACAGCACTGTGATCAGTAGGATGGGGTAAGACAGTTTAAGGGCCCGTTCACACTAGTTGCAGTGCGTTCCGGCCCGATTCTGCCCAGAACGCACTGCCTTGCATTGCGGGCGGCTTACTTTTTATTGGGGCAGGAGGGTGTGTGGCGGGCCATTGAAGTGAATTGCACCGTAGCCACGCTCTCCAGATGCAATCCTTGATCCCCTGACGGTTCAGTCTAAACATATCCTCCACATCGTAATCTGAAAGCTCATCCAGGACTGTGCAAGTCATGTACAAACGTGGTTTCCTGAACCGAACATCCCCAATCCCTTCCTGGGTTACATGTACTACAGCTGCTGTGCATGCCACAATTGCTGCTGCCAAATGAGCCTCAGCAAACATAGTGAAGGAGTTGTGCTTCTTTTTCCTGCTCTGTCTATAAAAGAAGTAGGTTTATGACAAGTTCCTGAATCTTTGCTCAGTGCTTAACAAGAAAAAGGACTTTATCACCAGGTCTGACAGGGTGATAAATCAAGGGTACTTTTTACAATACTTATCCAGTGATAAAGCTGTTCTCTACTTTTCACTGTTTATTAAAGAAGTACATTCCCGTTACTCTCTGTGTACTTATCACCAGGATGAGAAGAGGTGAGATATTTCAGTTCCTACCTGACTTATCATGGTTTATTAAACACCATTTTATAGACTTTTCACTTTGATAAGGTGAGAAAAGAATTTCCACTGCTTATCACACTATTTTCACAGTTTATTAAACGTACACCTTAATGAGTTGTAAAAAGAGTGTGATAAGCAGTGAGAAGGCTTTTCTCACCTTATTAAATTGAAAAGTCTCAAAAGTGGTGTTTAATAAACCATGTTAAGGTGTACGTTTAATAAACTGTTAAAAGAGTGTGATAAGCAAATTTGGAACCATATCGGGCTTACAGGTTAACCCAAATAAAACTAAAGCACTCAATGTCTCTTTGCCGCCTGTCCTTTGTGATTCCCTGAAGTCCTCCTTTCCTTATGCATTGGTACCACATGCACTCCCCTACTTGGGGGTTCATCTAACTCCGACGTGGGACGCCCTGTATAATGCCAATTACCCCAAATTATTTGCTCACTTGATTTCGATACTGGGCTCATGGGCTAAACATCATCTATCTTGGCTAGGCAGAATCACAGCAGTGAAGATGTCTCTTCTACCTAAATTTGTATACTTCGCCAGAGTTCTACCTGTACCTATACCAGCTTTTAGATTACATCTTCTCCAGCGCCATATCCTGCGGTTTATTTGGTCTGTCTCCATTCCCAGAATAGCTCGCTCGGTTTTATACCGATCCAAACTACAGGGGGGCCTGGGTCTCCCTCTCTTTCAAAAATATTGTGCGGCTGCACAGATGGTCCCCCTCGTTATGTGGCACTCGGAGAAAGAGGTCCCTTTGTGGGTCTCCGTGGAGGCATATCTGTGCGACCCCATACTATTGAATAATTTGCCATGGTTACACCCCAAAATGCGGAAAATAGTCACATGCCCAATCACGAAACATACACCCCGCCTCTGGGACGCCCTTAAGGTGACTCAGAAATGGATCTCCCCTCACACCCCCCTTTTATCCATACAGAGGAATCCCCTGTTCCCCCCAGGTTATGAGAATCCGACAGCCTTTAGTAGATGGAGGGCACGTTCCCTGGTTCAGGCTAGACATTTTTATACTTCAACAGGTATTGTATCATACCCAGAGCTCCAAGGGAAACACCAGCTTTCCACCAGAGATCTGTTACAATTTATACAGATTAAACACTATTTGCAGCAGTGTGCGGGACTGACCCGAGACCTGACAGTAATGACCCCATTTGAAAAATTATTGCTGCTTCACTCACAGGGCCCGGGTCTTATCTCTCACCTCTATGATGCTCTGATGGACTCTCTACAACAGGAGCTTCCTCCCTATGCCTCAAAATGGGAACAGGAACTGGGGGGCCCCATCGAAATGGTCCCAGATCTGGTACACGACTGCAAAGAGTTCTTCTAGTGTGCGAGCAGTGGAAGCAAACTATAAACTTTTATTAAGGTGGTATTTGGTTCCTCTCCGTATCTCCTGTGCGGTTCCCTCCAGGTCTCCATCATGTTTCAGAGGATGCCAGCCTGATGGTTCTTTCATTCATATATGGTGGGAGTGTCCCAGGATTCGGCGTTTCTGGTCTAGGGTGTATCAGTTGATTTATACGGTGACAGGTCATTCATTCCGTAAAAACCCGATTGAAGCACTACTTGGCAAACAGCCAGTTTCATGCACGCGGACCCAGTTTAAACTGGTCACTCATATTTTAACTGAAGCCAGGAGAGTGATTACATCTACATACTCTACCAAAATGTGAAAAAATCTGGGAACCTTGGATTGCTTCCTACATGTCACCAACCTTTCATCTGGACTCGCTCATTATCTAACTCCCCCACCACTCCCGCTCTCCTCTCTTACCCCTTCTGCTCTTCCCCCCTATCCCCTTCCCTTGCAATGTGTCTCCTTCACTGGATCTGTCTCCGGGCAGTGCCTGAAGGGTGGCTTAACCACCCCTTTTAAGATAAACGATAGCCGTTGATTAATTCACAGTTGTATGGTTTAATATTGACGTTTGATATATCTGTACTTATATACAACAATGTATGATTTCCAAGTACATCTGACTTTACTAAGCTGTACGTACAGCTTTTGGACTTCTGTATAAGCTATTGACGTTTGCAGAATTATCAAAATCAATAAAATTGATTAAACCAAAAAAAAAAAAAAAAGAGTGTGATAAGCAGTGAGAAGGCTTTTCTCACCTTATCCCAGTAAAACGTATCTAAAGGGGTGTTTAATAAACCGTGATAAGTCAGGTAGGAACAAAAAAATCTCCTCTTTTCTCTTCACTGTGATAAATACACAGAGTAATATGTATAATAATAATAATAATAATCATAGTATAATGTACCTGTTTAATAAACAGTGAAAAATAGGAAAAAGCTTTATCACTGTGCTAAGTGTTGGAAAAGGTCCCCTAGAATTTTCACCACCTCATGGTGATAAAGGTCTTTTTTTTTGGTGAAACACTGAGGAAAAGGCCTGGAAGTGACCATTTTACACATTTTCAGGCATAATTGCAGGATTGCTCATGCTGTAATGCATCCAATAGGGCATTTTGCAACCCATTACTCCTCACCTTCTCCACTCATTATCACCAATAAGACAATTTTTTTGGTGCACAATTGCATCAGGAAAGATGTGGGATACATTAGTTTTGCAAGCAAGAACCTTTTTGCCACTTGCAACTTCTGCATCAAATTCACTTGCTGCCCATTTAGACTCCATTCACATTTGAGAGTTTTAGGAAAATGCACAAAAAATGTGCACTTTGACATGGATTTGGGAAATACACCAAAAATGCAAAGTGTTTGCTGTGCCATTACCATTTATGGGACTCCAAACACAGCCAGGAAGATACACATTTTTCCTCCACATTTGTGTGCAATAAAACAGGCACAAATGCAGAGGAAAAATACAGAACGCATGTCACAGATTTTGCTAGATGCTCTACTTTTCCGCGTTTGTTAAAAATAATGGGGACGCATAGCAAATGCGGAAAACAAATATGCACAAATGCGATTTGCATTCCCGCTACGCTCAGATGTGAATGCGGCTCACACCAGCGAATGAGAAGTACAGTGCAACTAATGTGGATAGGCACTAGTGTGCATTGTGCATTTGAAAGGCATTGTAACAACACATTGCAGTGGTCATTCATACAAGCCCACACACTGAAATGCATGTGTGGGGGGTACGATGTGTTACAACGCATCACACTGTTTACTTTTAAACTGTATTTAAGTGACGCAAAATTACACTTCAGTTAACTCTGCACTGCAGTGCGTTGCGGTGGAATGTGTTGAGGTGCGTTGTGATATGCAGAAATGCTGCATGTTTACATAACACATATCGACGCAGTGTTATGGTGTGAACAGGACACACAGAATAGAATTGTTTTCTGTTTGTACTTGTGTTGATCCTGCGTTGAACATGGTGTCAACCATGTCAGTTTCACACTCACCCTGTCCCCAACCCTGAGTCCCCCTACACGGCACACTGTCACCTGGAGAAACCATCGCCACCTCAACCCTTCTCTTCTCTACTCTGCTGACAAAATCTCACCACTGTCCTGCCCTAACCTGGCTACACCTGTCTACAACAGCTTGCTCACATCCTCCCTAGACACCTTGGCTCCCCTCACTATACGCAGACTTCGACCATGTCAACTACAACCGTGGCAAACTAAAGAAACCAGACATCTAAAAAGACATAGCCGCGCTCTTGAACGATGTGGCGGAAAACTAGGCTTCTGCAAGACTTCGCCCTGTATAAAGCTGCCCTCCTAAAATATAACTCCTTCCTCCGTGCTGCCAAACAGACTTATTTTGTAACTCTCTACTATGTCCTCCACCGCCTACTCCCACTAACTCACTGCCCGTGACATTGCCATTCATTTAAAAAAAATATATATATATACACAATCCGGGATCAGATCGCCACTGTCCAATCAAGTTCCCCTATTAATGTACCAGACCCACCATCACACTTGTTACTTTCCTTTTTTGACCCTGTTACCACAGAGGAGGTTACAAAGCTTTTCTCTGACACCCACCTGGACCCAGTTCCCTCACCACTACTCTGGTCACCCTCTTACTCTATCCTACACTCTCTTACTCACATCTTCAATCTCTCACTCTCTACTGGTATATTTCCTTCCCTTCTAAAACATGCGCTAGTCACCCCAATACCCAAAAAACCCTCACTGGACCCTACCAACCTCAACAATCTCAGACCAATCTCCTTACTCCCATTCATCTCCAAACTCCTAGAACACCTTATCTACAGCCGCCTAAGCTGCCACCTCGCTGATAACAACCTTCTAGACCCCTTACAGTCTGGCTTTCGCTCTCTATACTCCACTGAAACCGCCCTTCTCAAACTCATTAATGACTTACTAACAGCTAAAAACAATGACCACTACTCCTTACTCTTACTATTAGACCTTTCTGCTGCTTTTGACATTGTTGACCACCTGCTCCTCCTCAAAAAACTCTACTCGCTTGGCCTACAAGACTCTGTTCTCGCATGGTTCTTCTACTACCTATCTAAGCGCTCCTTTAGTGTCACCTACAAATCTAACTCCTCTTCCTCTTTCTGTAGGGGTCCCCCAAGGCTCTGTCTTTGGACCCCTCCTCTTCTCCATCTACACTTCCTCCTTTGGTCAGTTAATAACCTCACATGGCTTCCAATACCATCTCTATGCCGATGACGCTCAAATCTATCCTTCAACTCCACAACTCACCCCCTCAGTGTCCTTGCATATCACTAATCTACTAACTGACATATCAGTCTGGATGTCGCAACACTTCTTAAAACTCAACCTTTCAAAATCTGAGCTCATGATATTTCCTCCCGCCCGTGCACCTTCCCCCAACTTTTCCCTTGAGATTGATAACACAACTATCCAGCCCTCCCCCCATGCCAAGGTGCTAGGTGTTATCCTTTTTTAATCAGATAATTTTTATTACGTTTTTCTTTAACTACCTCCGGGCCAGTCGTTGTAAAAAAACAGCTGGCCGGGAGCTCTCTAGATCTGAGCGGGCGTCTTTAGACGTCCGCTCAGACATGCCCCCTCGTGCGCGCCCAAATACCCGATATCTAAAAACAGGCAGCGATGCATGGGCTATGGGGTCGCTTGCATGGGGTAACGATCGGTCCCCCCCCCTCCGTGGTCCCCTCCCACCGTTGTCCCGCTGGTCCCGGGCTCTGCTGTGCCCGGTGCGAGCCCGGCATCAGCATGGTGCCTGTGTCACAGGGGATCAGAGGGAGATTGGTACACGAGCTCCCTCCGGTCCCCTCTCCGCTGCAGGAATGCGGAAGTGTTGTATTTTACATCACTTCCACATTCTTGTGTCACTCTCCAGCTTCAGAAGCTGGAAAGTAGCTGATGGAGCAGATCTGTGGTTCATCAGCTTCTTTTGGGGGGGTCCTAGGTGACATTAGGGGTCTTGGAGACCCCTGATGTCTCCATAAAGAGGACCTGTCACATTTTGCTATCACATAGGGGGGTTTTATTAGCCCCCGTATGTGATAGCAATAAAGTTTAGTGGAAAAAAATATCATGAACAAAAAATTAAAGTTTCCCCAAATTTTTTTTTTAAAGTTACACAAAACAAAAATTAAAAAAACAAATACATTTTTTAAAGTCCCCACCCATACATACACGCGCTGCCATATATGGAAAAATCATGCACATGATGCATATATAATGCTGCTTCACAGTTTAGACAAAAATGGTTAGCTCATGCATTTACATTCCTGCATTCATCAACGCAAGCAACACAACATAGAGCTAATTTACACAACATCACCTTGCAATTCATGCACAACACACCTGCTGGGTGTGTACACACTACAAAGGTGTCTAGATTCCACCAATAGATCATGCTGAGAGGGAACACACTACAGAGGTGTATACTTGTTCGTGGCGTGTCTATAAGGTTAGTAAATCAACCCTCTGGTCTTCAAGCAGTTAAACAAAACAACATAGGAAAAAATACATATAGATATATAACAACAAATATAACATAAATACAGAAGAAAAAAAAAAGGGGGAAACCCCACATCCACCATATGTACATATCGATAAAACAATATCCAGGAACTAACTAATTTTGGTCAGATCTTCTAGACATATATAAACATTTACAGTGCTAATATAGTTCAAAAAGAAGCATAGAGACTTATACCTGGATTAGTCGATTTATATCTTAGACTCATATATACGACCCTCATATGACCAGATAGTAATAATAACATTAAAAAATTCTATGGTACCCTTAATGTGTACGATAGTGTAGCCATCTGGACCAGAGTAAAATACATTTATCTTCACCAATCCCTCTATATTGATAGGTAATGCTTTCATACATTACAGTTTTATCTAACTCAGAAATCCATTCGGATACAGAGGGAGGGATGATGGATATCCATTTCCTTGCCACCAGTATCCTAGCGGAAAATAAGGCTCTTTGTATAGCCGATTTGAGGTACGAATCCCTCTGAGGGATATCAAAAATTGCAAATATACAGACTCTAGGTGTGTTATCTAACAATATACCGAAGACAGAATAAATAACCTTAAGCACTGCATCCCAATATCGGACCAATTTAGGACACCTCCACAATAAATGTATCAGGGATCCCTGGTGAAATCCACACTTTGGACAAGAAGAATCAGTCCTGACACCTATTCTGAACAGGAACTCTGGAGTACGATAGGTCCTGTGCAAAATAAATAGTTGGGTAATTCTATGAGACGTAGACAAAGAAACTTAGAGAACAGTCCTCACAGCACCCATCCAGTCGTCATCTGTAATAGGGCCTAGATTGTTCTCCCACTTACTCCTAACACCCAAAAGGGGATTGTAGTATCGAATAGGTTAATAAGCAGGTACAGTATATAAATAAGAAATAATACCCTTAGTATTACAGGCAGCAACAAGGGTGTCCAGGACCGGTGTTGGATTGAAATGTGGAGAGGCGTTACCAAATTGGGTCGTCAGAGCATGTGTAAGTTGTAGATATTGATAAAAGGCAGTTCGAGGCAATCCAAATTGGGACTGCAGTTGCTGAAAGGAACAAAGGGTGTTATCCTCATACAGCTCAGCGACTGTATGCACTCCCGCCCGCCACCAATTCCTGAAGCCCTGCAGCTTAAAAAGCTCTGGAAGCCTACTATTATTCCAAATCGGAGTAAATCTAATATACCCCAAAGTATGTAGGAGTCGTTTAGCCGTCTCCCATGCATGTCCCATTTAACTGACTGTGGCAAGATGACAAAACTTTTTAGAAGACAAGTCCGTCTCCAAGGTACCCAAAGTGTCATAGCCATCAAAAAGATACTGAAGAGAATGGAACAATTGTGTATGCATCATCTCGCACCCCCAGCCAGAGAAATGTTGTAATTGGGAGGCAAGAAAATAAAGCCAAGGATCCTTGGCTAGGTGTCATCCTTGACTCAGACCTCACCTTTATTCCCCACGGCCAATCACTATCCAAATCCTGCCACCTTCACCTTTGCAACATCTCCAAAATACGCCCCTTCCTCACCAATGAAAGCTCAAAACTACTCATTCACTCACTTGTTATCTCTTGCTTGCTTGACTATTGCAACTCCCTCCTCATTGGCTGTCAGGCCGAGAAATTGGGCCGGCAGTGGAACCCCTTGGCAGGGACGAAAACAAGTCCAAGATCGCAGTAACAAAAGGCTAATCCAATAGAGTAGTTAGGTCCGGGTCGTGGCAGGCAGCAAGATTCGTAGGTGAAGGGTCAGGCGAAAGGGTCGGTAGCCGGGAAGTCAGATCAACAGATAAGTTCACAAGAGGGAGCTGGGTGTTCACCATGAGGTAGAATAACTCAGCAATGAGTCAATGTCTGACCAGCTTTATATACACAGGGAACCCAGGACCGCCCCCTGGCTGCCAGGGCAACCAGGGAGCTTCCCTAGTCAGGAGCCAATCGCAAGGCCGAGGGCAGTTGGTGAGTGCTGGAGTCCTCCCCCAGCCTGAGTAGCACCTGGAATGTGGGATGGCACACTACGCGCGCGCTCCCGGGCACGCGCGTTCGGCTTGCGTACTACGCATGTGCATCGGCAATCCTAGCTCCAGATGCCCTGCCAGGAGGAGGAGCCCGATGCCCGCGCCGGCGAGCCTGGTGAGGAATGGCCCCCCTGGGTCCTTGACTTTGGCTTATCTCTACAGAGGCTATACCCCCTTCAGTATATCATGAATGCACCTGCTAGACTCATTCACCTAACCAACCGCTCAGTTTCTGCAAACCCCCTCTGTCGATCCCTGCACTGGCTTCCAATTTCCCAAAGGATAACATTCTAAATATTAACAATGACTTACAAAGCCATCCACAACTCTGCTCCCGGTTATATCTCAAACCTTGTCTCAAAGTATCACCATAACCGTCCCCTCCACTCTTCAAAATACCTTCTGCTTTCCAGCTCCCTCGTCAACTCCTCCCATGCTCGCCTCCATCCTCTGGAACTCTTTTCCACAACCTGTCCGTCCATCTCCCACTCTGACTGCCTTTAGGCGATCCCTTAAGACTCATCTCTTCAGGGAAGCCTATCCCACCTCAACCAAACCGCTGAACCATCACGTTCTCCAACATTTCCTCCCCACGCAGCTACCTCCTCATGTATCCCTCCCTTTTAGGTTGTAAGCCCTCAGGGGCAGGGCCTTCCTTACCATCTTGTCTTGAATTGTATTGTGATGGTAATGTCTTCCTTATATTGTAAAGCACTGCGCAAACTCTTGGCGCTATATAAATCCTGTATAATAATAATAATCCTTGCATAGAGTCTGTGTTGATATAGCTGATCAATGCAATTTAATGCACCTGGTGTCAGCGAGCCTGTAGGTTTATGGCAACAGAAGTTAATACAAAACTGTTTGCAATGCAAAATAGATTTTAAAAAAAGATCATATATTGTAACTGTGCAAAAAAAAAAAAGCCTCTCATAAGCTTTATTATAATAATGTTCATTTTCAGGGGGCTTTCTATAGTAAAATAAAAAATAATATAGGGTGTTGCATGTGTTTTTGTTCACATATGTGGGAGGAATAACATATGACCTTGTCCATCAGGATCTTAGGTTTCCTCCCAGGAATTCCTGTGTGCTTCCCTGAAAGGCCTTCCCTGCTCTTTTCTACACTCTTTTCTCTTGATATCACAGTGAGAGTTCACTGCCGCCTATCACTGTGATACATTTGCCACTTAAACAGGATCAAACGTTTCTCGGGAAGTGGTAAAATAACACTGTGATATGTGGAGAAAACATATCCTGTGATAAAGCTGACTTTATCATGGTTTATTAAACGGACACCTAAACGTTGTAGTGTGTTGCGCTGACAAAAATGGTGCAGATACATTTTTTTATGCTCTGCACAATAGCAAATTTACTTAATGTCTTCCCTTACATGGCATAATGCTTTATATAGAATGCAATTTTTAAAATGCTCTAAAATGTTCATTGCGTTTAGTGTTTAGTGAGTTACATTTTAGAATTGCATTTAAGTACCTTTTGTGTTAACAAAAATATAGCCAATTTGTTTATCACTCAGCTGTAGATTCTCAAATTGTCTCTGAATTGGTGTTGACACTGTCCTTCCTTCTGGAGCATGGTTACTTTTGTTCCCCATCGTCCCTGTGTGTGTTGTAAAGTAGCCACCGCTCCAAACTAGCTTCCATGATGAATTTAAATCTCATGTTTAGTTTACTAATTTATACTGATATTGTAGTCCATCAAGGGGCGAGATTGGAGTGGTTGTACTTTTACAACACACACAGGGACCATGGGGAGAAAAAGTACCCACCCTCCAGAAGGAAGGACAGTGTGAGCACCAATTCAGAGATGATTTGAGGATCTATAGCTGAGTGATACACAAATAAGATACAATTTTGTTAATAGCTGGGGAACTTGAACACATTTTTAGTGTCACTTTAAGGCCCTGTTTACAACATAATGTGCAATATAAATCGGCCATCACCCATGTTCGAACACACTACCTTAGCACTAGGTAACACAATGTATTGTGCATTGCAGTGCAAAGTTAGTTGCACCACAAATTCACATCTACAGTGTGCCACACTCCTATTTGTCTGGCTCAAAGTTATGCTCGACCTATTATGTATTAATCAAAGTATTCTTGTTACTATGTTGAGTCACATAAATTTGTCATTCATGAGCGTATTTCTAAAAGATGGTTTGAAGAACTCCACATTTACCCTCAGGCCTGATAGTCATCTGATCAGTCCACATGTCATTTACTTACTAAACATAATTGTGGGTCACCCTGATACATTACAGAAATATTTATCACAATCTATTCAAAGGAACCCTTGTGACTCACTTGATGCCATACAATGTATCTCCTTTTGTCCTTGATACTGACAGGAGCTAGATTTGAAAAGGGGGTGTATAGTCACAACAACCTCTGATTGGATACTAGTTACCTACCCTGCCTTTATCATCAGACGGTGACTTTTTAAACTGCTTGTGGATGAAGACAAGCACCAATAGCCCTGATTTCCAGAAAATGTAGTACTAAAAAGAGAACGGTTCTTTCTGTTTCCAAACACTGAAGGTATTTGCGATATATTTAAGCCCTTCAGATGGAGAGTTCAAATGAATATTAACACAAAGGGATGGTTCATTTGCATCTTGCAGTGACAAATTTGGCATACTATCTTGATTTACTTGGTGTGACCATGTAAAAAACAATAATAATAATAATTAAAAAAGGACATACTTATCTGACTGTACAGTTATGATCAGGAATGGAAAACCTTATGTTTTCCAGTCCTGTTTTTTTTTTAAATTCATACCTTATTGTGACGTCTGCAGATAAACATGCCTGCCCTTTTCTTTTTCCATGAAAAGTTTTGATGCCTAGTGGACAGTGAATCTGTCTGGTTTGGATTTGCAGCCAGTTTTGCAAATCATTCTCAAAATCTAAAAAAAAACAAAAAAAAACAACTTTTTTTTCCGAAGCCAATTTGACTGTAATTTGCTCCTTTTGTGATGCTAATAAACTATTTTCAAAAAAGATTGCATAGCAAACTATGCACTTCCAAAGGTGACATATGTTTCCAAACACTGAAGGTATTTGCGATATATTTAAGCCCTTCAGATGGAGAGTTCAAATGAATATTAACACAAAGGGATGGTTCATTTGCATCTTGCAGTGACAAATTTGGCATACTATCTTGATTTACTTGGTGTGACCATGTAAAAAACAATAATAATAATAATTAAAAAAGGACATACTTATCTGACTGTACAGTTATGATCAGGAATGGAAAACCTTATGTTTTCCAGTCCTGTTTTTTTTTTAAATTCATACCTTATTGTGACGTCTGCAGATAAACATGCCTGCCCTTTTCTTTTTCCATGAAAAGTTTTGATGCCTAGTGGACAGTGAATCTGTCTGGTTTGGATTTGCAGCCAGTTTTGCAAATCATTCTCAAAATCTAAAAAAAAACAAAAAAAAACAACTTTTTTTTCCGAAGCCAATTTGACTGTAATTTGCTCCTTTTGTGATGCTAATAAACTATTTTCAAAAAAGATTGCATAGCAAACTATGCACTTCCAAAGGTGACATATACCAAAGCCAAAAAAAAAAAAAAGTTTACAGCAAGGAGAATGCTTTTTCATTTGACTTGATGGACAACATTGACAATACATAAATCCTGTTAAAGAACAGCAAGATTTTCACAGCCAGCCTCGGAGATGGTGTATTCTGACATCGCATATTTGGCTGTAGAATTGTTTTTTTTTCTTTTACAAGCTTACAGGCAACAGCACCCCAATCTGATTAATTTCAAAAAAAGATTTTTCAGGTAGGAACATTGTTCCCCCAACAACTCACCCCACCCATGTATAATGTCCAGGTTTTAGGAAGGTTGAAAATCCTTCATAAAGTTTTTCTGTCTTCCTCCTCCTCCCCTCTAGCTTCTCAACCCTCCCCCTAGGTCCAGTAATAGTGGAATCTGGCACACATGCACAGGCAAATCATTTCTCCAAAGGGGGTCTGCACAGCGCAGCAGTGTGTGCTTTTGCAGTTTTTCTGCTGTTGACAGAACCTTTGTAATGAGCAGCCTCCAACTGCAACCTAATAATAGGTAGATGTTTGCTATGGGGTTTATTCTCTTAACAATTTTGCTGCCAGGCTCTAGGTACCATTTTTTACCTGAGCTGGCCAGACAATTTTTTGCAATTTTTCACCTTTTTTTACATTTTCAACTGCAGCGTCTAGAGTTTGTAAAATAATAATTAAAGAGTACACAAAAAGACCCCCATACTTTACAAGATTCCTACTAAAACTAAAAGAAAAAACTGTATTGAGTTAATAAATAACAAATATTTGTACATTCTAAATTGCACCTTTTTGGGAAAAGGTAGAAATCTGTGTTGTGGCAAGGTCTGATCCGCAGTGCTGTTTGTGCGCTGTATTGGTGTGTGTTGTGATAAAATTATGTAGGCAATCATTTAATTGCAGCACAGTATATTACAACGCATGGCAATGAGTCAAAACGCTTTACTATGCTCTGCCACACAGTTTATGTTTTAAAAAGGAAAAAAAAAGGAAAAATCAAGCACTGTGATGTGTTTTAACAACACACCACAGCACATGTGCATGACGCACAACACCATATGGTTAACACTGCATGTGTGTGTGTGCTTTATTTCTTTTTTACATTACATTTTACATTAATTTTTTACATTACTGTTCACTGTACATTACTAAACAGACCCCTGATATTTCCCTTTTGAAACAGAAAAAGATATTGAGTACACAGAGTCCTCAGTCTCTTTTTCTGCAGCCCGAGCACTTAATGAACAGGAAGCACTCAGTACAGAGGCTTCCTGGTCATTCACAAACGGAAGGGAAATAGTTGTGTACTACCTCCTCAGTCATGAATGGACATGGTACTGAGTAATCCTGAGAAAGCAACAAATACCCTCTTGTAATGCTCTGGAGTACAAATCCCAGAGACGTCTGGATGAGCCCAGCTGTAAAGCTTGGCAAAACTTTAATTTCTATTTGTTGTCTGTTCTTGCAGTAAACTTCAAGGAAACTGACCCAGCAGCATTAAAAGTACTTTACTTGGCGAAAATGCTCTGTGTACAAACTTGGTTACAGGAAAAGCAAACAAATACATAAACAAGACATACAGGCTGCTACAAACATTCACATGCACCCACTACACTATCTTCTAGTACATGTATGATTTCTAGGAAGGGAAACACTGAAAATGTACTTAGCTCAGACTGCAGGCTCCACAAATTCCGTGATGAGCAGGACTTGGCCTAGGAAGAATGGCTTCTCGTTGCAGTATCCTTTGCATGTCCTGGTCTTGAAGCAAGTCCTCTCGTTTTGTGAAGCGCCCTCGTACTGTCCCCCTCCTGTGAAGCCCTCGTCTTGTGAAGTGCTGTGCTTCTTTCAGCTACTGACTTTTTATTGAGAGAAACTGGCCACACACTTTGGAAGCGCCGCCCCCTTGCACCTTTATCTAAAATGCAATACAATGCATTTAGGGATTACCATGTAAAAGTGTAACTTCAGCTCCAGTATCTACTAAAGCCATTACATGTTTGGGAGAAGAGGACTTCCCCCAACATACAGTGACAGGTACAAATGGCCTTCGGTCTCCAGCTGTCACTTTCTTACTGCTATTACTGGAGACCCGCCTTCCCTTCACAAAGGATAAGGAACCCCCCAGTTCCCCTTCCTGAGACTCTCTAACTCCTCCCAAGGGTAAAGGGATTTTTGTTTGGGTTCCTGCACATTTCTGGGAATTACTTTGGGACTAGTGGGAGGGGTCTGTTCTATCTCATCTAACCCTAGGCTAATGTTGTCATCACTGGTGGTGTTTCTAACCCTTGCAGATTTCCCCACTAATTGTTTCCACCGCTTCATCAATTCTACAGTAAAAACCCCATCTATCTCATCTCTGGGTAGTTCTGCCTTCAATAGGTCAACCCACATTTGCCTTCTAGGGATAACTATTCTAGTTTCCTCTGTACCTCCCATCTCCCTTCCTGACTTCCCAGTCTTCACTGTCTTTCTCTGCTTCCTTTCCCCCTGTCTGGCTGTAACCTGATCTACGGCCCTAACAGGTTTTGTATTGGTCTCCTCTAGCTCCCCCAACTGGTTTAAAAGGGTAGTGGCTTCATGAATCTTGCTGTTTAATCCCAGGCCTCCCAGCAAAGACAGCAAAGGAGCTCTGAGATTAAACAGCGCAGACCTCATCAGCTTGGAGCGCAGAGCAGACGTGAACGGTTCCATATCTGGACCCATCCATTCCGGTATCTTAGTTAGTCCAGTTATACAGCCCATCTCACGTAACCTGGCAATACCCTCTCTCATTGTTCTCCAGGAGGAGGCATTTTCCAGGTCACTAGGATTAGCATATACCCGGACTAACCCATCTCTTACAAGGTCTAACAGTGAAAAATTCACAGTAAACTCTTGGGCCTTACGCATGGCCTGGCGCAATTGTGGATCATGGGTTAACACTCCCATAGCCACTGCTTCCTTGCCTGACAAAAGAACACTGTCCGCCCCATCATCCCACAAACGTAGGAGCCAACTTAATAGGGTTTCCCCGGACCTCTGTTTGTATTGTTTTGCCAGTTCTTGGAGTTCAGTTTGTGTAAACTTCCTTAATTCTTCAATTTCAACATCTCTGGGGTTGCGGTAATGTACCTCCCCATCAGCAAAATCTTCTCTATCATGCTGCCTTTTCCTATGCTTAGTAATAAGAGGTCTGGCACACTTTTTCTTTCCCACTGAGTGATCAACATCATCAGTAATATCAAATGCAATCTCCTCATCCTCACTATCACCTGAGGAGAGCGCATCCTCACGGTCCCAGTTATGGGAGGTGACAATGGCACGCACCCGGGCTTTGCTAACGGGTCTACGGCCTTTCTTTTTCCTTAAGGCATTAATTGATTTGGTCATGAGGGCTGCACACCGCTCTTCCAAATCATCGGCCCGACTAGCAGTTGAACGTACATACTCTGAGACAACTGCCAGGTTGTCTTTTAATGTCTTAACCTCTGCCTCTGCTTTCTCCCTTCTTTCTGTTTCAGTAGAGAGAGCATTAAGGAAGTACCAGCCAAGTAAGGACACTGCCTTCTTCTCTGCTTTGCTCAAACAGAAATTCTCAAAGCTAAAATTTGCTAAATCACCTGAAATTTTACCACTCCATGACCTACTAAAAGGAGATGAATACTTAGCTAATTCCTTAGCAAAAGGCATCCACTGACTATCTCTGGCCCAAGCAGGCAGGTTGCACGCCCCCTCCTGGACACCAGAAACATCTGCAG